>NC_092411.1:110780797-111068297 GCF_040894005.1 Engystomops pustulosus | reverse complement strand
TTACTAGGGAATAACTTTATTCTGAGGGTCTTCTTGATAATACATTTTTCAAATGTTTTTTTTGTTTACTTCCCAGCTCATTCTCATTCAAGTGAATGGGGTTGCTGCAATGTTGAGCCTATAACTCAGTTGGAAGTAAAGAGACCACTGAAAACCACTATCACTTTACCGAACCCTGAAAACCCCATTTTAGGCCAAAAGCACATGATTTGCAGCGCTGGTATTAACTATTAACTGTATTAACTGTATTAACTATTAAAGTGGTGGCAATGTAGTCTGGACAGCAAATGGGAAGTCCATCCATCATATTTCCATGTAATGCAAGTACTTGTGTACCTTCAGCCTTAAAGTGATGGCCAAATGTCTTCCTAATGGTGATTTGGATGTGCACAGTGTCACAGGTGGAAAACTACCACCTGCTTGTGATAGTTATAGTAAAATTTTGTAAAGCATGAATATATATTCATGTTTTACAAAATTTTTATATGAGGACAAAATCAGAAATGAATGCATTTTTAAAAGTTATAGAGTTGTTCATATCTGTTGAACCCCAAAATGATGTTCATTACCAAGTTTCATCAACAATTTTCCCAAACCGGGGGATTACTAAAATTGTATAGTATTGTATTAGTGTTTAACATCTACTGGGTTACAGTTAATGTACATAGAAGACAAAGAGCAGAATGACATGCTTTCTTTGTAAACTGAAAAAAACGTATGTCTCTACTTACTCCAAATGAAATATATGCTCCAAGGACACTTCCTGCAATCGTAGCAAAACCAGCCGTCATTACTGCATGTATTTCTGACTTTGTCAGGTGTTCCAGATATGGCCTTATCAGAAGAGGAGATTCCGTCTACACATAAAACAGCAATAGTTAACTACTAAAAGTATATTATACAATACTTTGGTAGATTCAGTATTGTTTACAAGATAATAATGATACAGAAATTGTGGCTTGATTTTGGATTTGTCCAGTTTTACCCACATATCAAAAACCAATTGCTAAATTAACAAGGGTTCAGGAAAGTAATGAGGATTAGGATACACCTGCATTTCCCCTTCAAAAAGATTATGGTGGAGCATGAGAGGAATAGGCAGGTTTTAACTCCCACTCAGCTTTACCCAGAACCAATCACATTTATTATAAACCTATTCTCAAGTAAACAGGCCGTGCTAAGTTGCGCAGGCGCGCGTGTGCCGGAGAGCTCGGTGACATCACCGGCTCTCCAGCACTTTAGAATCTGGCGCACGCACGGGCGCGTGCATGGTGCTCCGTGCCCAAGTGCGGTGCGCCGAGTTATAAGTTAATATAACTTATAATTCTGCGATAGGGGCTTTGTTCCCCTAACAAAAATATGCTCTGGCACCAGCTCACCCTGAGCTGGTGCCATGTATATGTGTATAAACCTACCACTTTTAAGTGGTAGGTTTCCTTTAACTCAGTTGCACAAACCCTAAAAGCTTGTGGAAGGATCCCATATGGACAACATGCTCATAGTTTATTCTTTTTAACTCACCTTCCACCTCCAAGGTTTCATCAGTCCACTAGATGTGGCACTAAACCGCACATTTAAACAGTTTGGAAATGACTAGTTATACTTAGAAACATGTTCTTTGTTATCACATTACATAACAATTAGAGTAATTTTGGACTTATTGTTGTCTGCTTTATGATATTTTTATAACATAGTGAAACATATAAAATATGTTGCAATATAATGTGAATAAGAATTATTCCATACCTGTCCCACAAAAATGTTCCCGGCAGCAACCAATGATTCTGTTGGGGTTGTTGCCATGGTAATTTGCATAAACCAACCAACCTTGGGGGAAAAAGTTACAATGTACGGTATTTAATAATTGTTTTATGCCCAGTTTTGAAAATATAGCCTATTTTATCTAGTGCTCAATTACTGCACGTATGTTCTTTATGCTCAAAACATCGAAACATTATAAAACAATTCTTATTTGTAAATAATAGGTCTATAAGGAAGGGTATGCCGAGTTCAGGCACAGAAGGGTGGAAGGGACCTTTCAAAATGAAAGTGCTGGTCCCCTTTCTAATTCATCTTTACATATATCTTCATACAATATAGGATACTATAAACAACAACCCATGTACATACAAAATAACATATAGAAATGATCGTGTCATATATTCACACAAAGAAAAGGAATATTGGCAAACTTTCTTTCCTTCGTGTCATTGGGTTGTGTGGATGGAGCCTATATAACAGTATACAGAAGCCATACACCTATTTATTATGATGCCACATTGCTTTATACTGTACATAATATCTGAATTAAACACACTATACAGCCTATTATAAACCCACAGAGGAAGTCAGTATTTTCTCAGTTTTTTTGCAGCTTGTGGATGGGATATGTAGAAATGTAATCCACTATGCCGCTACTGTAAATCACTGCAGATTAGTCACAGTGGAATTGTCTTTGTCTAATCCGCAACATGTGGAGCCACCCTTAGAATTGGGCAGAATCCGAGACAAATTTGAAGTATTCAGAGGTACAGTAGAGACCCCAAATACAAATGAGGGAATCCTTCTATAACTCTGTACAGCCATAATATGGTTGTTCATATGAGCCCTAAAGTTTGTCCAACTCACATGGAAATCAGTTTTAATGCAGTGTTATAAAACTAAAATAAACTGACACCTTCCTGAGGCCCCTTTCACACTTGCGTTTTTCACGTGCGTTTTCTGCGTGTGCTTTTGACGCGCAGAACTTGCATTGCACTCTGACCCATTGTAACCAATGGGTCTTTTCAGACTTGCATTTTTTTTCACGCACACACGCGCGTTTTTTTTAACGCGCGTTTAAATCTCGACATGCTCTACTTTTGCAAGTCACGCGCGTGAAAAACGCACCATACAAGTCTATGGAGATGCATCAAAAACGCATCGCACTCTGAGACACTTGCAAGTGCAATGCGTTTTTCACGCATCAATTGCCATAGAAAAGATAGAGCTCAGTCCTGAGTCTTTTCTGCGCGTGAAAAACGCATTGAAATTGCATTGCAATTGCATCAAAAACGCACGTGAAAAACTGAGACACTGAACAAACTCTGACTGAAAACTGATTGCACTCTGATGCAAAATGCGCGTTTTTCACTGACCAAACCCTGATCGCACCCTGATCAAACTCTGACGTGAAATGCAACGCGAGTGTGGAAGGGGCCTTACAGCGCTAACCTGTCTCCCACTCCATCATTTATCTTGTGTCGGATAATGCTCCATTATAGGTTAGGTCACCGATAAAGCCAAATACTGGCCTCAGCAGTGGCCTATGCACATATGGTAAGATAAGGTAATATGATGTGTGTGTAGAGGTGTACAGAGGTAATCCTTGCAGCAGTGAAGTGCTCTGGAATGGCACATTATCTGACCACCACCAATTGGGGGCTGCCAGCATAATTTAATGACACTAGAAACTGAGGGTATAAGTAAGATTATTTAAGTTATTTCAACGCAGTAATTCATTTTAGCAGACCCATGCAGGGCCGCATCTGCCATGAGGCGGGATGAAAATTCCGCCTCAGGCGGCAGATGCGGAGTCCTGAAAGAAGCGGCGAAAACAGCTGTGGGTGATTCGGGCACTCGTCCGAATCACCCACTAGCAGTACGGACTGCCGCTGTCAGTCTGTAATACAAACGGGGCAGCGGTACGGGGCAGCGCGGTACAGGGCAGCAGCGCAGACCTGTTTGTCTATGCTGCTCTATGGTTTTGGAGGATGCAGGCGACGTGACGTCATCAGACGCCGCCTGCGTCCTCCGGTGCCATAGAGCTGCAGAGCTGCCCGGGAACAGTCCAGAGAAGAGGAGGGACCTCGGCGTCGGACGAGGTAAATAGAAGCTTTATTATTTTTTAACTGGCCCCATTTTATATAGAAAAAAAACATTTGTGGGGGACTGCATAATAATAAATATAATAAATATAATAAAAAAAGGAGAGGGAAATAAAACCTGGGGGAGGGAGGATTCCCTATGGTAAAATGAGTACTATGTATAACTAAACTGGGGTGGAGGGGACTTTTTATGGGGGGGATGAATATTAATGTAAATAGGGGTGGGTTGACAGGTTGCTGTATTTAGCTTTACTGGGATATTGGGATATTGTATATGGGAGTCAGATCTTAAACAAAAGGAGCATTTATGGGGAGGGCTGTTATAGGATACTATATAATTAAAGGGGTTTTCCCACAAAGACCAATTAGTCCCCAACTTGCTGATCAGTGCTGTCGCTCCGTCAGATTAATGAAGCAGACAGACGGGTATGACGGTTCTGCTCCATTAATCTCTATGGTGCTGACGGAAATTGCCGAGCACAGCGCTCACTGATCTCCTTCAGCTCCATAGAGATTAATAGAGCAGAACGGTCATGCGCGGCCGTCTGCTCCATTAATCCGACGGACCCCTCGTTTTCGCGATCTGCAGGGTCTCAGCACTGAGACCCCCCATTGATCAGCAAGTTAGCTTTCCATCTAAGGGGGGCAGATTTTAAGTACGGGGGGGGGGAGCTGTTGTGGGGTTCTGTATATAATTTAATAGGGGCTGTATATAAGTTCATTAGGGTGGTGTTGTATATATTAGTTCATTAGGGTGACGCTATTTATTAAATTATTAGGGGCTGTATATTAAATTGTGTAGTTTGGGATATATAGTACTTAGGAGGAAAAAGTGTTGTTATCCAGGTGACATATTGTAAGTGATTGCTATATTTTTATGGGTGCAGTGCGGAGATGCTGCATGGAGCTGAAGACATCTGGCCATGAATTCAACAGTGATTGTCATGGAGGGGAGAAATTGTAATGAAGTTCTCTTTCTCATGGAGCAGATCATCACCTGTAAGGTACCAGATGTCACTAATGTCTGTGTAACTGAATGATACTAGTGTGTGAGGCAGCGTCAGTCATAGGGTGTCCGTGATCTGTGGCGCTTTGTTAGGATGTTATTAATAATGTTGTCAGCAAACTTTAAGCAGGTTCTAGATGCTTTTTTAAAGTTGCGTATTTAAATTCAGTGGGTTGAATACAGGAGGAGATCAGGGCTAGGCTTTTTTTTTTTTTTTTGCAGGGGTAGGGGGGGGGGGCAGCATTTCAGTTTTCGCCTCAGGCAGCAAAAAAGTTAGAATCGGCCCTGGACCCATGTATAACCCTTTAAGTGTATACTTTTTTCATAATTCTTTGCTTAGGACTTGTTACTTATGTTGGAAAGGTCTGCATTAAAGGGGCCTTGTGGTGCAGATGAACAAACCAGGAGTGGAGGGAAAAAGAGAGGAGGAGTAGTATCTCTCCATGATGTGTCCCTAACAATGATCCACACCGGCTTCAAAAACTGCATTTGAAAACCTGAACGTGGGATCATAGCCTGATCAGGTGTTGCTAAATCTGTCCCTGGTTGTCCAGATGGTTAAAGACACACTCCGACTAATCATCTATTGATGACCTACCCCATGAGTATGTTATTAGTAGTAGTATATGTGGCCTGAAAACCGCTTTAACTCAGGGCAAGTCCATACCCATATGCTAGACCATATACAAGGTTAAATACACATTATAAGAAGGAGAATGAGTATTTCAGATCCTTTGTGTAGTATGTACATATTATGTATGTTTACATTATCTCCATCGTGAAAAGCATTAAAATGGTGAAAACATGGAAATCAAAAAAAGCAATATTTACCTTTTTAATAAGCCATTGCATAAACCCAAGGTAGTATAGCATTGACATGACTGTGCTGAAGAATATCACAATAGGAAGAACCTGAGGGAAGCAATAACAATGGTAACTTCATTCCTTTCACCAATAATCTGAGACACAGCACGGAAACAGTGGGATTGTGCTTCATTTTTATAGACTATTTATAGATTTATTCCTGAAATGGTGTTGCAACCTTTTATTATGCAATATTTACATTATAGTGTAAATGAAGAAAAAGTAAAAAGAAAAAGAAAAATGTAGAATATGGAATTACCATAGTTTGCACAATGATTGCAGAAAATGTGTAAAACTTGCACTAAGGCTACATTCACACGGACGTATGAAAACGTCCGTATCCGTACCGTTTTTTTACGGGTTACATAGGGCCACATTCATTTCAATGGACAATACGTTCAACCATTTATATTGCCGTTTTTGAGACTGTAGCGTACCGTACCATATACTAGCCGTATAAAAATATAGAGCATGTCCTATTTTCTCCCATATTTCAGTTCTGTATGCCCTAGAAGTCTATGGGCACGTATAAAATACGGGTAACATACGTGCTGCATACGGATGAAAAACATCACGTATATTCGGGCTCATACGGCCCGTAAATACGGGACTGGAGAATTCATACGGTCGTGTGAATGTAGCCTAAGTAGGATCAATTCAAGAGTCCTCAATGTCAATCAGCTTCTAGTTTGGTAACTCTGGAACTCACCAAGTAATTCTTACTTATGATCTTTGGGAAGGCTTTATACAGGCTTATTACAGTTTATGAAGAATATTACACTTTTTCTCATTTGCTATGAATTTCATATGTTGTGAACTGAATCCATTTCATGCCAATATATATTTTACCATTTTCTAACACACTGTAGTTCACTGGTTTTGTACAAATAACAGAAGGTCAGTGTCCACATCAATACTGTTGCTTTAAAAATATCCATATGAATAAAATAAAAATAGATTCGAAATGATGAGACTCTCTTACCTTAAAAGCAAAAAAGTGATCCAAATACTTTTCTCCAAATACAAACTTTGAGCCAGTATCGGAATATTCCAGAAAAGTCTAAATAGAAGAAATACATTTCATTAAAACATTTAATTAAGCAGTTTTACATTTCTCTTCCTTCCCAAAGGTATATGAGTGTTTAAAGTTTTGGGGACAGGTTTAATGGCGCCATTCTATGTCTCTTTTTTTTAGAAACTGGAGAAAATATTTTTGTGCAAAAATGGTATTGATTTTTGTTTTTAAATATTTCCTGCAGCATCCTTTTTCTGTTGTTTAATTCCCACCTTCCAAATACTATAGCTTTTTTATTTCCCCATTTGTAGATTTGTATGAGGGTTTATTCCTGTATCGCAACTGACATCAGCCAGTCCAAATAAACAGATAGGGAGCGGCAGGTAGCATTGGCAATTGTGAAATGAATAAATATTTATTTTATTCACTGGGCCCTTACCAATCCAGATTATAACAAAATAAATACAGTAAACCCATTCTTATATGAGTTACATTATTAGAAAATAACTCCAAATAGATTTGTTTTTTTCAGAAAAAAATCATAATTTTTGCAGCATTTGAAATAGAAGTCAAATTGCACTTTATATTTTTTTCCCTTTATGATGATAGATGAATAAGATATTGGTATGTAAGGTTTACGGGATGAATGATAAACTCAAAAGGCTTGTTATTTTTAGAATTGTGGGGAGTAGATTAAAAGTCTTCTGCTACAGGAAAAAGTATGCTGCTATCAAGAGGGTTGGAACAGTACCTGTTCTAACTATGCAAGACTAAAGTGTTTTCATATATTTGAGATATAGAAAAAAATTAAATCAAGGTGGATTCAGAATGTAGATATATTTTCTTAGTGGGTGAATTGTGAGCTTGTCAATAATTCTTTCTTTGGCGGAAGCTGCGTTGGTTACTTGCTGGCATAAGAAAGTGAGGTATTCTGACTTATGCAATTAAAACTGAGTTATAATACATCTTGTTTTATTTATGTGTTTTTGAAAAATAAAATGTCTGGAAAAGAGAGGGTAGTGAAAAAAATATTTATATTACGTTTCTATTCATTTATTGTTCTGATTGTTTTGTTTGGAGGGAATGTTATTTTGAAGAGTAAAGGTAGGATTGGGGTCTTGTTGCTAATTCCAGGCTCGCTGGTCAAGGGATTATTCTTGTTGATATAAATTGGTGGTAGACTTGTTTTTATATGTGATTTTTGACTTCGTGTTTTTAATCTTTGAGGAAGTCCCTTTTTGTGTTAAAGCATTTTAATAATGGAACAATTAGGCTTTTAATTGTATACAAATTAAGAATGTTTTTTTCTTGTTTTTTTACTTTTATTATTTCTTGGTTTAACAAATAATGATATCCCTTTATTTTGTGTATAGCAATGTTAGCACCAAAGTATAAAAATGCCCCTGGTTTAGTTTTATATTATTTTCCCTACCCTAGATCATCTGCAATGTGCTATGGATTAAAAAAAAGTGAAGCTTTTTTGTGACACACAGGGCTAGTTACAAATTAACATATGTTAGTATGTTTCATTCTTAGTATTAGTAAAAAAGTTGGGAAAAAAGTTTACCTGTATTGTTGTTTTGATATATAACATGTATATTCTTGGGCAAACCAGGTGACCATGGGTAGTGTTTGTCATTGAGTAGAGGGTGATTTTTTTTCAATGATTTGGGGTTAAAATATAAATGTTCATTTCTATACATTTATTTAAATATTATGCGCTTGTGTTTTTTTTACTTAACCCCTTAACGCTCTGCGCCGTAGCTCTACGGCGCAGAGGTATAAGGGATGTATGAAGAGGGCTCACGGGCTGAGTCCTCTTCATACAGAGGTGGGGGTTTTTGCATTTTGCACAAAACCCCCACCGCTAATAACCGCGGTCGGTGCTTGCACCGATCGCGGCTATTAACCCTCTAAACGCCGCCCGCAAAGTCGCGGGCGGCGTTTAAAAAACGGCGGCGCGCGGGCGCCGCCATCTTTTTTTCGATCGCCACGCCCCCGAACGTCATCGGGGGGCGGCGATCGGTTACCATGGTAGCCTCGGGTCTTCTTTTGACACGAGGCTACATGGTTTATGCAGGTTCGTTACAATGAGCCAGTGGCTCATTGTAATGTATGACCTGCAAAAATGCCATATATTGCAATACTGTAGTATTGCAGTATATGGTAGGAGCGATCTGACCATCTAGGGTTAATGTACCCTAGATGGTCTAAAAAATAGTGAAAAAAAAAAGAAAAAAAAAAGTTTAAAAAATAAAAAAAATTAATAAAATATTAAAAGTTCAAATCACCCCCCTTTCCCTAGAACGGATATAAAACATAACAAACAGTAAAAATCACAGACATATTAGGTATCGCCGCGTCCCAAAATGCCCGATCTATCAAAATATAAAAACGGTTATGGCCGGCGGTGACCTCCGAGGCGGGAAATGGCGCCCAAATGTCCGAAATGCGACTTTTACACCTTTTTACATAACATAAAAAATGAAATAAAAAATGATCAAAATGTCGCACAGACCTCAAAATGGTAGCAATGAAAACGTCGCCTCATTTCACAAAAAATGACCCCTCACACATTTCCGTGCGCCAAAGTATGAAAAAGTTATTAGCGTCAGAAGATGGCAAAAATTTTTTTTTCTTTTTTGTACACATTCGTTTAATTTTTGAAAATGTATTAAAACACAATAAAACCTATCTAAATTTGGTATCACCGCGATCGCACCGAACCAAAGAATAAAGTATGCGTGTTATTTGGAGCGAAGAGTGAAAGTCGTAAAAACTGAGCCCACAAGAACGTGACGCATGTGCGGTTTTTTTTCAATTTTTCCACATTTGGAATTTTTTTTCAGCTTCGCAGTACACGGCATGTTAAAATAAATAACATTACGGGAAAGTAAAATTTGTTACGCACAAAATAAGCCCTCACACAGGTCTGTACACGTAAAAATGAAAAAGTTATGGATTTTTGAAGTTGGAGAGCGAGAAATTAGCCGAAAAACCCTCCGTCCTTAAGGGGCTAATATGTACCCCATGAGGTCATAACACAGTTTTTACAATTTGTAAAATTTTTGTCTCATACGTTTTCCAATATAAATGGAGCTCCAGTTACAGGGAAAAACCCCCTGAGGGTACAGATGTTCTTAAGAGTTGTACTGGGTCTTATCATACCCAAAAGCTCTTATTAACCCTTTCAGACCTGGCGATCACGTAACCGCCAGATCTATGGAGGCTGCAGCGCTGCCGCCTTCTCTATTCACTGCATAACTCCATTTCAAAACTATGTAGTAAGGAAAGGAGAGGTTTTAATAAACTACTTATACCTTCTCCCTAGGGTCTCCACCTGTCTCTGATAGCCTGAGACCCAGTCCTACTCCTGCAATCTGTGCAGTAGCAGGAGAAACTGCAGCGATGACAAAAGACGTTGCAGCAGATTTAGGACCATCAAAAGACAATGGGCACTTAGGATTCAGCTAGTCTTAGAAAACATGAAAGCTTTATAAAAGACACATTGCCACTCATGTCCACAATTTATTTGTGGTATTTCAGCTCACCTCTATTAAAGGGAATATATTTTAGTTACAATGCTTATCCAAACTTGTGGAAAAATATCATAGTTTATAGGGTTAAAAAAAACATGCCCATCAAGTTCAACCAAGTAAGGTAAAGGATTGGATGAAGAAGGGATTTAGGGAAAAAAATTCTATATAACATAACCATCAATAATATTTAGATGTAAAAAGGCATCTAGACCCTTCTTGAAGCTCTCTGCTGTCCCTGCTGTGACCAGCACCTGAGGCAGTCTATTCCACAGATTGACAGTTCTCATAGGAAAAAAGACCTGCCTCTGGTCATTAAACCATGATTACTACAGACAGAGACAGTGCCCCTTCGTCTTTTGATTTGATTTAATCTGCAACAAGTTTCCACCATATTTGTTGTATGGATCATTCATATATTTATATAAATTAATCATGTCCCCTCATAATCGTCTCTATTCCAGACTAAATAAATCTAGTTGTTTTAATCTTTCCTCATAACTGAGACCCTCCATATCCCTTATCATTTTTGTGGCTCTACGTTGAACCCTCTCCAGCTCCAGGGCATCCTTTTTATACGTGACAAGATCTTGCTGGCTTTAGAGGCAGCTGATTGACATTGCATGCTGTTATTTCTTTTGTGATCTACAAGTACCCCCAGGTCCTTCTCAACAAGGGGCTCTCCCAGATTTACAGCCCCAAGAATATATGTTGCATGTGGATTATTAGCCCCTCCACTGGAACTGTGCATGGCACTGTTTTCTGTAATAGGCAGCAATGTTTTACGACTGCCTCGACTGCCTCTTAAAGGTAATAAAATAAAACATAAAAGTAGAGAAAGGAAATAAAACAACCTTAAATGATATTTGAAAATAAATTATAATAAGTCACACCTATTTAACATCCTTTAATTAAAAAAAGAGACAATGGATATCTTTATTGTTTAGTCTTCCAGTAAAAATGCTTTAAAACAAGCACAACTGGAAAGTCTTGTTTTGATGTATTAAACAGGACTGAATACAGTCTTTTGCCTGCCAGGAATATAAGGGTGGTTAAGGCAATATCCTAGGCGTTTCAGTTACTGGAATGAACTAAGAATGACTATTTTCTGAGAAATACAACTGATGTTTCTGAAGCAATATGCTGAACATCATCTGTGCCATTTCCTATGATTATGTAATGAGTAGAAGAAAACTGTGAGTTCTACAATATGACAAAATATATACAGAGAAAGTAGAGAACTCACAGGGCATTTGGGCTACAACTGGTGATATCATTAGGATACTAGTTACTCTGGTATCTAATAAAGGCTCGAGAACCAGTAGTAAGAGTTATTCAACCTGTGACTTGGCTAAAATGCATTGGCTACAAGGTTAAAAATACATACCACAGAGTTTCACTTTACATCAATGAAACTCCACCTTTACTTATTTTGATAATTTTATTTATTTATTTTTATAATCTTATTTACTATAGTATAAAGCACTGTTGCTTCCAGGAAACCATCATGAAGAAAGAAAGTCACCATTACAAGGTCTTTTTATGGCTTTATCTTGATCTGCTTATGATATTTACACCTAACATGCCAATTTCTTACACTTTAATTGCACCATGACGTAACTGTGGGGTTGTGGTTAACCTGTCTTTAGAGGGTTCATGTGCCAAGCTCTCTCCATACAAGGTAAACTGACACCAGTAGCCGCTGTTAACCTGTTGGTGCCGCAGTCGAACCTATCCATGTGCATCATGGGTGTCAATTAGTTGCCATGACAGCCTTTCCAAGGTAGACTGTAACAAAGTAGCTCTACATTGGCAATATACTGTAATACAGTGGAATATTAAAGTAGTAAAAAAGTAGTAAAAACAAAGCACATGAGAAAATGGCTCAATTTCGGTTTTCAGCAATATTACTGGATTTGGTATTTTTTATCAGCTTTCCAATACTTTGTATGGAATAGTAAATGTCACTGCTGAAAGTATCTCTATAATTAAAAAAAAAGGAAAAAAAAAAGGAAAAATAGAAAACGAAAAAGGGTTGCTGACACCTTCTCAACTGTAAAGGACTTTCTCAATTGGTGATTCAAGTTTCATAGTTTCATAGTTTCATAGTTTATACGGTTGAAAAAAGACCCTTGTCCATCAAGTTCAACCAAGGAAGGGAAGGGATTGGATGAGGAAGGGATTTAGGGGAAACAATTCTATATAACATAACCATCAATGGTATTTAGGTGTAAAAAGGCATCTAGACCCTTCTTAAAGCTCTCTTCTGTCCCTGCTGTGACCAGCGCCTGAGGCAGGCTATTCCACAGATTGACCGTTCTCATAGTAAAAAAGCCCTGTCGCCTCCGGTGATTAAACCTTGATTTCTCCAAACGGAGACAGTGCCCCCTCGTCTTTTGATTTGATCTAATCTGAAACAACTTACCACCATATTTTTTGTATGGACCATTCATATATTTATATAAATTAATCATGTCTCCTCGTAGTCGTCTCTTTTCCAGACTAAATAAATCTAGTTGTTTTAATCTTTCCTCATAACCAAGACCCTCCATACCCCTTATCATTTTTGTGGCTCTACGTTGAACCCTCTCCAGCTCCAGGGCATCCTTTTTATGGACCGGTGCCCAGAACTGGACAGCATATTCCAGATGAGGCCGAACCAATGCCTTGTATAGTGGTAATATTACATCCCTATCACGAGAGTCCATACCACTTTTGATACATGACAAGATCCTACTAGCTTTAGAGGCAGCTGATTGACATTGCATGCTGTTATTCAATTTATGATCTACTAGTACCCCCAGGTCCTTCTCAACAAGGGACTCTCCCAGATTTACTCCCCCAAGGACATATTTTGCCTTTGGATTATTGGCCCCCAGGTGCATAACCTTACATTTATCCACATTAAACCTCATTTGCCAAGTGGATGACCAAACATTCAGTTTGTCCAAGTCACCCTGCAGCCTATGAACATCCTCCATAGACTGTATTACACTACACAGTTTGGTGTCATCTGCAAAAATAGACACAGTGCTATTAATTCCTACCTCTATATCATTAATAAATATATTAAATAGTAGTGGGCCAAGCACAGAACCCTGGGGTACACCACTCATAACTGGTGACCATTCCGAGTATGAATCATTGACCACAACTCTCTGGATACGATCCTTCAGCCAGTTTTCAATCCAATTGCAAATGATTTCTGCCAAACCAATAGCCCTAATTTTACCCATCAGACGTCTATGAGGGACAGTGTCAAATGCCTTTGCAAAGTCCAAGAACACAATATCCACAGCTGCTCCTCCATCCAGGCACCTGCTCACCTCTTCATAGAAGCAGATAAGGTTAGTTTGACAACTTCTATTCTTAGTAAACCCATGCTGGCTATCACTTATTATTCTATTTGATGTCACATACTCCAGTATATAGTCTTTTACTAACCCTTCCAATACTTTCCCCACAATGGAAGTTAAGCTTACAGGCCTGTAATTGCCAGGCGAAGTTCTAGAGCCCTTTTTATATATTGGCACCACATTTGCCTTGCGCCAGTCACTTGGCACCACACCAGACATTATGGAGTCCCTGAAGATTTTAGACAGTGGTACAGCAATAACAGAACTGAGTTCTTTAAGAACTCTGGGGTGTAACCCATCTGGTCCAGGAGCTTTGTACACATTGATTTTATTGAGCTTAGAGTGGATAATGTCTACATTTACCCAGTCTAGTATATTACAGGGTGCATGACCTGCACTGGCACCACCCACGTCAGAAGTTCTCTCTTCTATTGTATAAACGGAGCTAAAAAACCTATTAAGTAACTCCGCCTTCTCTTGGTCTCCAGTCACCGATGCCCCATTTTCAGAATAAAGGGGTCCAACCTGTTCTGACCCATTTTTTTTTGCATTGATATACCTAAAAAATTTCTTGGGATTTGTTTTGCTATCTTTAGCCACCTGTCTTTCATTTTGTATTTTGGCTGATTTGATTTCTTTTTTACAGATTTTGGTAAGTTTTTTGTAAGTATTGAAAGTCTCTGGTGACCCGTCAGATTTATATTTTTTAAATGCCCTCTTTTTCTCATTAATTGCCCTTTTAACTGTAGCTGTAAGCCACGCGGGGTGTAATCTAGCCCGTCTATACTTGTTACCTATTGGAATAAATTTAGAGGTATAAAAACCCAGGATAGATTTGAATTTCTCCCATTTAACATTAGTATCACCATGTGACAGTATCTGATCCCAGTCTATATCCTGTATTGCAGCCCTGAATTTTTGGAAATTAGCCCTCTTAAAATTCAAAGTTTTCGATTTCCCCACCTGTTTCTGCTTTTTAAAGTTTAAGAGGAAAATAATTATATTATGATCGCTGTTCCCAAGGGGTTCCCGGATACTGACATTTTGGACAATCTCTGCATTGTTAGAAATCACAAGGTCCAACAATGCGTCACCTCTTGTGGGATCTTCTACAAGCTGCACCATAAAATTATCCTGCAGAAAGTTGATTAAATGTCTCCCCTTCACAGATGAAGACGAGCCCTGACCCCAATTTATATTTGGAAAGTTAAAGTCTCCCATTATCACTACGGTCCCCCCCTGTGCAGCCCGCTCCATCTGTTTATATAGGTGACCCTCTATTTCCTCAGAGATGTTAGGGGGTCTATAAATTACACCAAAAATAATTTTCTCAAAGCTCTCTTGGCTTTGAATTTCCACCCACAAAGTTTCAGCCTCCTCACACGCTGAGACCACTGACTCATTCACAATCGCTTTTAAGTCTCTTCTGACGTACAGACATACACCACCTCCCCTTCTATTTGCCCTGTCTTTCCGAAAGAGTGTAAAACCTTGAATATTAACAACCCAATCATGCGATGCATCAAGCCATGTCTCTACTACACCAACAACATCTAACTGTTCCTCTAATATCAGAGCCTCAAGCTCACCCATTTTGCCTGTGATACTTCTGGCATTTGTGAACATACAATTTAATTTTCCACAGTTATTTATCTGATTTAAAGTAATTTTACTGGCACATATATCCTCACCACTGTTCTGCAACTTGTGGATCTCCTTATCCACCGCCTTGGTCCCACATACACCGCCCACCTCACCACCCACCAACATAACCTGCCCCCTCTCTGACCTGTCTACCCCTTCAGTGTCTTCCTTTTCCTCCTCCCCCGATCCTAGTTTAAATACTCCGCCACCCCTGCTAGGATCTTCTCCCCCAGCACAGCAGCCCCCCTTCCACTTAGGTGCAAGTTATCTGCAGAAAACAGCTTGTACCCCAGTGAAAAGTCAGCCCAATGCTCTAGAAACCCAAATCCCTCTGCTCTACACCAGGATCTGAGCCATGCATTTAACTCCCTGAGCTCCCGCTGTCTGCTCTGTGTAGCGCATGGCACAGGTAGGATTCCGGAGAATACTACCTTGGAGGTCCTTTCCTTAAGCTTTGAACCTAGTTCTTTAAAATTATTCTTCAGGCTCCTCCACCTACCATCTATTCTGTCATTGGTACCAACATGGACCACGACAGCTGGGTCATCCCCAGCCCCTCCCAGTAATTTATCCACCCTTTCCACCACATGCCGAACCCTGGCACCAGGGAGACAGCAAACCATTCGGTTGAGGCGGTCTTGGCGACAAATTATTCTATCCGTCTTCCTGATTATAGAGTCCCCTACAACCACTAGCTGCCTTGGCTTGCCTGCACTCCCATCCACCCTACTACTAGCTGGTCTGCTCCCCCGGCTGTGAGGGAGAGCAGGATCCGCTAGGGCTGCCATTTCTGACACTGACGTCCTTACATCATTGCACAATTTTGCAATTTTGCTTGGATGTTCAGAGTCAGAGTTGGCCTTCCTTTTCTTTGACCCCTTCCTACTCCCTCTATTTATAGTAACCCAGCTACCCACCTGGCCCTGCTGGCTTTCCTCTCCACCCTCCACTTCTACCCCGCTTATTGCTTGCTCAGTGAGCAGCATACTCCTCTCAAGATTGTCAATTGCTCGCAGCCGTGCAATATCTTCCTCCAGATCTCTAACACAAGCTTCCAGTAGAAAAATATGGGCACATCTGTCACAGCGGTATTCACCCTCGAACTCTTGCTCCAGCAGTGTATACATGCGGCAGAGTGTGCACTGGAGCATACCACCAATCTTGCTAGCCATATCCTAGTAACAAAACTGTGATGAGTATATAAATCAAGAGATATAAAATGTAGGTTACTTACAGTTCTGTGGACTTCTCTTTTTCAAACTCCGCTTTTTTCAACTCACTTAAATTCACTAGCCACTTAGAATCACAAGCCAAAACTGAGCGAGCTCAAAAGTGAGTTGCCAGACCTTAATTTATCAGGTGTGAACACTAATCCCTCCTCCCAATTAGCAGACCAGGCAAAGAAAGGAAAAAAAAAATCTATTTAAAATGTGACACTAAGAAAAGTGCTATTACCTATATACACAGTCCACAATCACCCAAGCAACAGATTCACTCTTAACACACACAAATCTCCGCTTTTTTCAACTCACTTAAATTCACTAGCCACTTAGAATCACAAGCCAAAACTGAGCGAGCTCAAAAGTGAGTTGCTAGACCTTAATTTATCAGGTGTGAACACTAATCCCTCCTCCCAATTAGCAGACCAGGCAAAGAAAGGAAAAAAAAAATCTATTTAAAATGTGACACTAAGAAAAGTGCTATTACCTATATACACAGTCCACAATCACCCAAGCAACAGATTCACTCTTAACACACACAAATCTCCGCTTTTTTCAACTCACTTAAATTCACTAGCCACTTAGAATCACAAGCCAAAACTGAGCGAGCTCAAAAGTGAGTTGCTAGACCTTAATTTATCAGGTGTGAACACTAATCCCTCCTCCCAATTAGCAGACCAGGCAAAGAAAGGAAAAAAAAAATCTATTTAAAATGTGACACTAAGAAAAGTGCTATTACCTATATACACAGTCCACAATCACCCAAGCAACAGATTCACTCTTAACACACACAAATCTCCGCTTTTTTCAACTCACTTAAATTCACTAGCCACTTAGAATCACAAGCCAAAACTGAGCGAGCTCAAAAGTGAGTTGCTAGACCTTAATTTATCAGGTGTGAACACTAATCCCTCCTCCCAATTAGCAGACCAGGCAAAGAAAGGAAAAAAAAAATCTATTTAAAATGTGACACTAAGAAAAGTGCTATTACCTATATACACAGTCCACAATCACCCAAGCAACAGATTCACTCTTAACACACACAAATCTCCGCTTTTTTCAACTCACTTAAATTCACTAGCCACTTAGAATCACAAGCCAAAACTGAGCGAGCTCAAAAGTGAGTTGCTAGACCTTAATTTATCAGGTGTGAACACTAATCCCTCCTCCCAATTAGCAGACCAGGCAAAGAAAGGAAAAAAAAAATCTATTTAAAATGTGACACTAAGAAAAGTGCTATTACCTATATACACAGTCCACAATCACCCAAGCAACAGATTCACTCTTAACACACACAAATCTCCGCTTTTTTCAACTCACTTAAATTCACTAGCCACTTAGAATCACAAGCCAAAACTGAGCGAGCTCAAAAGTGAGTTGCTAGACCTTAATTTATCAGGTGTGAACACTAATCCCTCCTCCCAATTAGCAGACCAGGCAAAGAAAGGAAAAAAAAAATCTATTTAAAATGTGACACTAAGAAAAGTGCTATTACCTATATACACAGTCCACAATCACCCAAGCAACAGATTCACTCTTAACACACACAAATCTCCGCTTTTTTCAACTCACTTAAATTCACTAGCCACTTAGAATCACAAGCCAAAACTGAGCGAGCTCAAAAGTGAGTTGCTAGACCTTAATTTATCAGGTGTGAACACTAATCCCTCCTCCCAATTAGCAGACCAGGCAAAGAAAGGAAAAAAAAAATCTATTTAAAATGTGACACTAAGAAAAGTGCTATTACCTATATACACAGTCCACAATCACCCAAGCAACAGATTCACTCTTAACACACACAAATCTCCGCTTTTTTCAACTCACTTAAATTCACTAGCCACTTAGAATCACAAGCCAAAACTGAGCGAGCTCAAAAGTGAGTTGCTAGACCTTAATTTATCAGGTGTGAACACTAATCCCTCCTCCCAATTAGCAGACCAGGCAAAGAAAGGAAAAAAAAATCTATTTAAAATGTGACACTAAGAAAAGTGCTATTACCTATATACACAGTCCACAATCACCCAAGCAACAGATTCACTCTTAACACACACAAATCTCCGCTTTTTTCAACTCACTTAAATTCACTAGCCACTTAGAATCACAAGCCAAAACTGAGCGAGCTCAAAAGTGAGTTGCTAGACCTTAATTTATCAGGTGTGAACACTAATCCCTCCTCCCAATTAGCAGACCAGGCAAAGAAAGGAAAAAAAAATCTATTTAAAATGTGACTACAATTCATAGTCATTGTAGTGTTTTCTAAATAAACTTTTCCTGTAAAGTATGACATAAAGTATGTGCTTTCCACTTGCCGTAACCAGCAAAGGCTTCAGCTGCAGGCAAGTAAGATACTTCAAATTAAAATTAAATCTCAGAATTTAGAATAATACGTTCAGATTACCTGTACTTGTATACCAAGCCAGTCAAATGCATCAAAGCCTGGCTTTGTTCTTAAAATCAGAAGTCCTAGTAGGAACTGCAGTCCAATACCCCAAAATACTTGTCTCCAGTGAACCTGAAAAACCAAGATAAAAAAAGACATTACGTTTCTCTGCTAATCTGGTACAATATAAATTATATTGATCTTTTCAAACAATTTTTATTTGAGTGATACATGTCATATCTATTTAGGGCCGGAAGAAGCGCAGCACAGCGCGAAACGGCCGTTGCCCTCCTATGGGCGTTCAGCTCCCACTCCCTCCCTTGCACTTGTTATGTGAGTATATGTACCTTATTCAATAAAAGAAGAAGATATCTACATCTACAGCTTGGTGAGTGCCATCCTTGCTTTCTATACTGCATCCTGTGTGGATTGGACATGCCATATCTATGTCACCATTTCTATAACACCATTCTCTGAAATTATTTGTTATATACTTATACCTTCCCTTACAATCAACCATCACAGAGTTGTAATTTGGGAGGAGTAAATGTGATTTCTATACCTTAGTAGGATGTTTGGAGAATATGAGCATCAGGAGAACATACATAACAAGACCACCAAAAGAAATTAGCTGATTCGATCCCATTTTTGCTGTGTCAAAAATAAGCCATAATATCACTGCTGCAATAAGACTTATCCAAATAACCCTATGGGGACAAAAAGCCATTTTAAAATGTAGCAGAAAAAATAATCTATATTTTGTGCGTTATTATTAGAACATATTGTGTAGAACTTACCATTTCAACCAAAACCATTGTTTACTGAAGAAAGAGCCAACAGGGGAGAAGAATTTGACAATTTTGCCTTCATATCTGTCCATAAATAAATCCCAGCAGACAAAAAAGATGACCAGCAAAGTTAGAACAAAGAGGGCCAAAGCCCTTTTGAAGTTCAGTGCACAGGCCGCGATCACCATGGCCAAGAAGCCTTAAAGAAAATATTAAAATGAAAGTTTGTATAAATTCATGGTCACATATGTATAGGCAAGCCCTGGCTGTACTAGGTATTTGTCTTCAATTTCAATGCAATGGGAATCTACACTATGTAAGCTAGTCATTAGGAAAGGGAGCCTTAATAGGCTGTGGTATTGGTTGTATACATGCTGGATAGAAGGTAGAATTGATTTCATGTAGATTTGTATGTTGAGATATTACTAAATGTTACTAATATGCAGGTAGTACATCCTACATATTGTATTCTGCATGTATTGTAACACCCCATACATTGTATATTGAACGTCTTGCATTATATGCAGAATACAATATGTAGGATGTACTACCTGTCCGGCAAAAGTTCGCATCAGAAGACATATCTCTGATGTCACTTATTCCTCTGTTAATATCTCTTCGCTCACACGGCATTTCAGAGACATCCACAAGGGGGATATATCAAGCCTCAGATGGACAGGCATAGAAAAGGTTTCCAGACCCATCGGGGGGGGGGGGGACCACCAGAAAAAGTTATTAAATAGAGGATTTTCGTCTTAAACACCAGACAACCCCTTGGAATGAATTATCGTCATGACCTAATCACTGTCTATTGAACATATCCTGGAATCGGCACATATTTAGTTACTTAGTTGGTATATTCTTCTCAAGTGTAAAATAATTTATTGTCATATTGCTCCATTTATCCTGATAAGTTAAGGAATACTACCTTTACTATATGTATTAGCAAATAGCCTTGTATTTAGAAGCAAATACTTACAAATAACGGTTAATATGAGTTACTTCTCTCATTTCTCCCATGTGACCAGGTTTAAGAGTTTTATAAGTTGTCTCATTTTATGTCTATTGTATAGATCATGACTAAGGCTTGATCGCTTTCCATCCATGTACTTTTATCAGATGTACTTTTGCTGATGCACAAATAAAGATTTCCTTTAAGACCTTGTGGGAGCCTGCACTAGAATTACTAGATTTATCCTATATTTATTGCCAGGTAGATCAGTGGCAGACTAGGTAAATACTAAATACGTTATATCTGTCACCATAGCCATTAGGCATTTTCATACAGTGTACACAATAGGAAGTGACTTTAGGGTTACATTCAGCCATATTACAACTGGGTGTTTGTACAGCTGCACAATGGCATGTCCTGTAATCTGCACAGTATCATACAACTCATAGTACTATAGTGCCACAAATGCCCAGTGTCTCATATACCAGTACACCAAAGATACCTCCCATTGGATCTGATTCTAACTCTATAATGAACTCCATAGCTATAGCAGAAGTCAATCCTATTTGTATGTCCTTGTTGTTAATGAAGGATGGATCCAGAATAATTTTCTCTGGTGGTACCAAGGAACATTATTCTAACACAACAATTACATTTCCTGAGATGTTGCTTGTAGGTTCTGCATGATGAGTAGACTGAATTTCTTTAGTGATACATGCCTAGTGTTCAATAATTCCTTTTAATCCACCACATTTTCTTATGTTGTGATAGTTGCCTTAGAGATAGCTAGCACGGATGTACTTTATTTTTACCTGCCAACAAAATGCCATAGACCACATGTTTAATTACTCCTTTATGTTTGTTATAAAAGGAACATATGGCATCATATTTCTCTTCAAAGCATCTGTGGAAGAAAAAATATGTTGAGGTGAGGAGAAAAACATTATGTTAATAACCAGACGGATGATTTATACATCTATCTTTCTAGTCACAAATCTCATTAAGTCCAATGCTATGCAAGAATTCCATATTTACCAATTTTGAGAAAAGCCCTTTAAATTTATTGTATATTGGCCACCAGAGTCTTAAAGCAATGCTTCAAATGGATTTTTTCCTTGTGTAACACATTTCTTTGTAGTTTTGTTTGTACTGGATAAGTTAGCAGTCTGTATATTTGTTCTGGTTTATTTACTTATTTTTCATGTATCTGTCCTATGTACAAAACCCTTTTTCATCTACAGTATCTGAAGCTGTTTCAACTGTGACAACATTTGTTGCAAGAGCAAATTGAACACAGTTCTGAAAACTGGGATTTAAAATAATCCAGTACAAAGAAGTTTATTTATGGACAAACATTACATTTTCAACGGTATTTCAACACTAGACAAAGGCACCATAACTAATGCACACCATGGCACATGTATCTTAAGCCTGGCTTTGTGCAGCATTTTTTGGCCTTTCTGCAGGTTAGATGTACAGTATTTAGTGTATTTTCCTGTTTAATACATTTGGCGTTTGAGTAGTAAAGCTCTTTAAGTCACAAACGGCTCTAACCTATTTCCTATACGGGGTATGGATTTGTGCTAAAATGTTGCAACTTTCACATGATTAATTGGATGATAACTCAGGAAATTAATACGAAATAGAAAGTCCAGGCAGCACACTGCAGAAAAATGGGGTTTGGGTGCAGGCTATTAGGACTGGGTCAGGAGTCCCCCATGTATAAAAACTAGAAATTAAGCAGCACTCCAGTCATCAGATGCGGTGAAAAAAGTGGTTCTTCTTTATTCCATATAAAGTGATAGCAACGTTTCGGCTCCAAGGAGCCTTTTTCAAGCCAGCTTGAAAAAGGCTCCATGGAGCTGAAACGTTGCTATCACTTTATATGGAATAAAGAAGAACCAGCTTGAAAAAGGCTCCTTGGAGCCGAAACGTTGCTATCACTTTATATGGAATAA
Source organism: Engystomops pustulosus (assembly GCF_040894005.1). NCBI lineage: Eukaryota > Metazoa > Chordata > Amphibia > Anura > Leptodactylidae > Engystomops > Engystomops pustulosus. The sequence continues at coordinate 111,045,712 of NC_092411.1, read as the reverse complement.
GGAAGAACCACTTTTTTCACCGCATCTGATGACTGGAGTGCTGCTTAATTTCTAGTTTTTATACATCAGGAAATTAATAGATATTAAAAAAAAGTTAAAAAAAAGTGCACATGATTCAAAAAAAGTAGCAAATAAAGAAGTAAAAAGACAAGCCAAAATTAGATACACGTGCCCCTGTGTTTAATTTGATTTATTTATAAAAAAAATATACCTCCGTAAAGTCATTTGTCCTTTAGGACAGTGGCTAAATCCTAAGAGGCAGATTTTTTAAGTGTCTGAAAGTCAGAATATTTCCAGTTGCCCATGGCAACCAATCACAGCTTCCCTTTAAAATATTCATGAGCACTGGTAAAATGAAAGCTGAGCTGTGATTAGTTGCCATGGGCAACTGGAAATATTCTGACTTTCAGACACTTGATAAATCTGCCCCTAAATCTCTAATCTCTAATTGCTAGGGAACTGACAGATGACCCCTGGCTATTGGCAGAAAGTAGCACCTAAAATCACCCTGACCTACCCTATAGTGAGGATAAGAAATGTCTTTAATGAGAAACCCCCTTTGAAAAACATTATCCATCATTGATATCATCAGTAAGCAACAGTGAACAGCTGACATTTCTTCTACTAATAGGTTGCAATCAAACACTACTTAAAGGGCTTGTCCAATTTAAGCACATGACAGAAAATAATGAATATTGTTTGCGTAGTGAAATGTTATTACATTTTTCAATATACTTTCTGTATCAATTCATAATGGTTTTCTATACCTCTGCTTGCTGTCTTTCTATTAGAAGCGATCTTTACTTCCTATAGATAAACATCGATACACAGGTGTATGGCTTGTTAGCATCACACAGCTTTTATTACACTGGTTGCTATAATGAGCCGTGCACCTGTGTGACCTCACATGACCATGGACGGTTGTTTATTTACAGGAAGTAAATTATGAAGCTTCCTGTTGCATGACAGTAACCAGACAACAAGCAGAGATTTTGGACAAGTGGACAACCCCTTTAATGTATAAGTTTCATTAAAAGGGCTACTATGAAAAGGCTACTATTACCAAAGGTACCTGATACCTTAGTGAAGGTAAACTTCGTACCAGTGATTGTAATTGTTAGTTATATGTAACCTTTTGGTCCACAGTTGTGTCATCTGACCAGAAATGTAGGGTTGTACCCTTTGCCAACAGAGGATCAAGCTTGATATATAATGAGGGGCAAGTTTGTAGCTCAGATTTCAATCATCATGCATGTACAAAAATTGCCATGAGTAATTATATATCTGCCATTGAGGAATATAACAGTATTGTATAGTGGCTTGTGGGTTTCACTGACTTAAGGGCCTGGTTGCAACTGCAACTGATACACTCTATACTTAAAGGGGTATTCCCATCAGGGCATTTACATTTAATTGAATTCATTTTCCATATGTAAACATTTCTTCAATTGGATGATATTAAAAAAAATGTTCTTGTGTGAAGATAATTTCTCATAAATGTAGTCATGTTGTCCCTTAGAAACGAGATGGCTTCCTCGTATATGTCCACCTCACATTTTGGCAGCAGTGGCTAGACATGCGCTATTGAGTCCTGTCTGACCACCAGGATTCTACAATCATTACCACAGGACTGTTGTGGGACATGCAGTAACTCCTGGACATTTCATATACAGAAACCTTTTGTTTCTTTGTGCAATTCCTCCAGCAGAGGTGGCTGTATCCAAGGTCACAGTCTTGTTTCTAAGGGACCATATGACTATATTTATGAAAAATTATATTCACACAGGTAATTTTTTTTAATAACATCTAATTGAACATATGTTTATATATGGCAGATTAATGAAACTGAATGTGAATGCCCAGACGAAATACCCCTTTAAGTCACTGTTACTAGCTTTATGTTCTTGCTTGGGAAAAAGTACTGAGAACTCCTAAGCTTACATGAATCCTTACTTAAAGCGGTTGTCCATTTTCAGCAAATATTTGATATGGTTTGTGTAAGGAAAAGTTATGCAATTTTCCAACATACTTTCTGTATCAACTCCTCATGGTTTTCTAGATCTCTGCTTGCTGTTCTCCTATAGAAAGCTTCTTTAAAAAAGGTTTCTATAGCAGGACAACAAGCAGAGATCTAGAAAACCATGAGGAATGGTTACGGAAAGTATATTGGAAAATTGGATAACATTTCCTTACACAAACCATTTCAAATATTTGCTGAAAGTGGACAACCGCTTTAAACTAAAAGCTGCAGTTAAAAACCTTGAACCTAAAATCAAATGTTGGATAAAATATAGAGCAAGAAATATTACTTAATAAAAAGTCAGTTTAAAAGAAATTAAAACAATAGCACTAGCAAAACATGTGCTGAATGGTGCAGAACAGAATGTCCACGATACCTTTTAGGATTTGAGGCTCCCTTTTCACATTTGGTATCATCAAGCTGAAATGAAAAAAATAAAAAGTTGAATGGCAGAAACAATAAATGGAGACAACTTTCTCAACTTTCTCATGGCAAATGTTAAACATTCTCTTACCTGGGTAATAATTACAGAATCTCCATTGATATGTTTTTTGTTTTGAAGATTGTTGCTTTTTGCTTCATCTCCATAAAGAGATTCATCATTCTGTAATATATAAATGTATATAATATTAAATGGCTGGTCATATATAAAAAGAATATCATTTAGAAATCTTCTTTTAGGCTCACGGCTGCACGTCCTAGGTAGCACTATCTTTCCATGCAGAGCTACCACGCATGTCTGCAAGAGTAAGCACAAGGGCAAAGGCCTGTGACAGTCCTCTCTTTCTATGCACTTTAGTCCCCAGGAGCAATGCACACTGCTCCATGGGGTCCGTGTATGCCTAGCTTCCGCTAGTGGCCAGCTGCCAGGGAGCTCTAATGATTGTCTGGTACTTGGCCCCCTTTAAAGCATGGCAGGGAGGGGGCACATTAAGAGCTGGGGCCTGGTTCTATGTTTTTCTAATGCTGATGGTCATGGCTAGGGGTAAGAGGGGCCCCATTTAGAATTTTGGCCTGGGGCCCAGAGGACTCTGTTTTCTCCACTGTCTAAAACCCTTAATAAATGTGGAGCATGGCATCTATGGAATTTTTTTGGCCGTAAATTGCAACAGAGATCTGTCACAAACAGTTTCAGAAATCTGGGGCACTGTGTTGCATTTCTAAAAAGGGTTCCTAATGGGTTTCTTAAAAGTGTCCACGGAGAGATGGCAAAATGCTCTGCAATTGTACTTACTTTTGCAAACATTCTAGGTCTGCATTACATATTTTTACAATGACAGGTTACACAGTCCTTTTATTGATGTAGTATTTTTATTGATGTTCTACTGTTCTCCATAAGGCTCCTAGTCTAAGTGCAACTGCACTCCATCTACACCTATTAACACAGGTATTAACCAATACAGTCATGTCAGCAGAAATGCCCTTTTGTCTTTCAGGAAACCTAAGCCACAAGCTTCAAGGCCATCACCGCATGGCCTTACTTGGTCCATGAAAAACAGAGAGTGCTGGCCAGATTTTATAGCCAGAGGAATCCTTGCACCATAGTGCAATATAATACAAGGTGCCCCTGTGATCATGATTACATAATTTGTGATTCAGCGTGCCTGTTCTCGGTGCCCCTCGACCTTGCTCGGGGCTTGAAATCTGGCCAGTGCACAATCTGTTCCTCAAGATCGAGTACAGTAATGTGAAGGGATTTTCTTTCCAACCTACACATAGGATATGTCATCGGTAGTTGACCTATGAAGTTGGAACACCTGGCACCCCTGTCAGTCAGTTGTTTCACATTACAAACAGAGCCTGTATGTGACAGCTCTGTCTAAAGTGTATCTTGGCTAACTGCAGGAGCGTCTCTCATTCAGTGGATTCATTATTTTGAAGCTTAAAACTATTACTAATAATTACTAATACTAAGGAAGTATAAAACCTTACAACTACTATTTATAAATTGCTAAGAACTTTCTTAGTCTTTTGTCACATAGTTTTAGGACTAAGGCTGGCTGCACACTAAGGAAACTGACCTGTATGTTGGTCTGATCCTAACGAACCAATATGTTGGTCCGATGCCACAATCCTAATATATTACACAAATATGATGCAAGGACCTCCTGTTATGTTGGTACTATAAGTACTGTAAGCAGATTCCATGCAGATTTTATGCAGAGATTTTGGAGCAGAAAATCCACACCGTAATACAGTACAATTAAAGTGATTCATCGTTTTACGTTTATTGTGCATCCTCGCTGATTTTTTCATACTTTTTTTGACATGGAAGTCTAAGGGGAGAGTTAAAATCTGCATGAAATCTACAACTAATCTGCATCAAATATTCAGAATGATGCGATTTTGATGCAGATTTTTGCTTGAAATGAAGTCAAATCAAAGTAGGTAAAAAAAATGCATGTGGAAAATCTTCATAAAAAAACACAAATAACGCAGGACTAAATAGACAAATCCGCATGAAATCCAGATGAAAAACGCACATAAAAGTAATTCCTATTGAATTCGGATTTTCAAACACAACGTTTGCAGAGTCTTTAAGAGCCAGTCCTGATGTATGACTGCCATTATATTTCAGCAAGATGCAAAGACTCCCGTCCTGTGCAATGTGTGCAGTCTGTGGCAATGAACCAACATACTTGTCCGTTTCCACTGGCTACATAAATTTTTGTGCAGCCATCATTCATTTGTTTCAAAGAACCTTCACTAAATGTCTCATGTTATCCACTGTAAAAACTAGAGCAGATCTGTGTTACCTATGCTTCATTGTGGTGCTTCAGGTATCATTAACAGCTTTGCAGTAAACTATATAAGAAGGTTAGTGCAGAGGTCGCATTTTTATACTATAGTGTAACAGGGTATAAAAGGATGATAAATATATTATTGAGAAGCCGAATGAGGTTCTGAGCCAAATCTCAAAATATTTGTAAGTGAAAGAGTTAACTGAAATACTGAACAAAACCATTCGATATACACACAGGGTACATGAGAACCTGAGTGCTGATGGGCTGCACTTTCATTCCACAATCCTGAAATACACTTTAGTAGTTTTGTGAAGTGCGGCTATTACATGTAGTGCAGTCTTCAGTCTTTTTCATGCATTTGCTAGAGTTTACAAAATGGATGTGAAATGGCTTCCTTAGTGTGAAGACACAATAGAATATACTCCGGAGATGTTTATTGACTCCCATGAACATTTGCTTGTCTTGCTTGCTGTTTTATATTTCAAATTCTGATTCAATGAAATACCTTTAGAATTACATTTTTTATTTGATCAATGGTGGGAAAGGGTTTACTGCTTCACATTTGCACAGGTTATAGATGTAATATATATACATTACACCTATTACCTTTTTATTTAACAAAATACTTAGTGAATTCTGATCGTTTAATAATATGGATTGGATGTATAAACTACTCTATAGATGTTCAAAGTTACCTTTACTGGCTGATAGCTTTGTAGTATCTTTTATTTCAAGACCTACTGACATATGGCCATCCAGAGCTGCTGTTTCAGAGCTCAGCGGTTGTTCACTTTAAAGGAAACCTACCATTTTGGATCTACCTATTAAGGTAGATCCGGTGGTAGGTCCAGCTAATAAATGCCATCTTTTTAGGGTGAATCCGTTAGTGGCCACTGTATTTGGAGAAGTTTTATTGCCCTAATACTCAAATTTGTGAAAGAGTCTACTGGAGAGTAGAGTTGCCAGAGCCGAGGCTACGCGGTGTGGCTGCTCCACACCTCTGTAGCCTCTTTCTAAGTCATGTCAGTAGTCTGGCCAAAGTCAGGTTTTGTCAGAGTCACAGCCAGATACAACTAATACACCAGATAAGCCCTTCCAGAGAGATAGCATAGTGGGATCTGCATGTAGCATTTTTTCACCTTGCTTCTCCAAATGGTGCAACACCTGATACAGCCTTTAAAAGAATGGATCCCACAGAAAAATATCGGATCCATTATGGCATCAGTTCTGCTCAGAATTGCTCTTCTATGCCAGATTGAAAGATGGGCATATGTTAACACACCTTCAAGACTTAAGGGGGTGTTCTCGTCTCGGCATTCACATTCAGTTTGATTAATTAACCATATATAAACATTTCTTTAATTAGATGTTATTAAAAAAATGTACCTGTATGAAGATAATTTCTCATAAATGTAGTAATATAGTCCCTTAGAAACAAGACTGTGTCCTTGGATACGGCCACCTCTGCTGGAGGGATTGCACAAAGAAACGAAAGGTTTTTGTATATGAAATGTCCGGGAGTTACTGCATAACACCACAACAGTCCTGTGGTAATGATTGGTGAATCCATGAGGTCAGGCAGGACTCAATAGCAAGCACATGTCTGGCCACCGCAGCCAAAATGTGAGGTGGTTATATCAGAGGTAGCTATCTTGTTTCTAAGGGACAACATGGCTTCACATAGGAACTTTTTTTTTAATAACATCCAATTGAAGAAATGTTTACAGATGGCAAATGAATTACTCCCAGATGGGAGAACCCCTTTAACTAGATCCAGTATTTCCTTCTAGCATTGGACATTTTCACTCTGCCCAATAAGCTAGATTTTTTATCATAAGATGTTTATCAGCAATCTGTTGTTTTATATTAATGAAATAAGAAAAACATATTGGACATGGGGTGCTCTTATATTTTCATCATAACTGTTGGTTTGCCAATGTGAGTCCACCCTATAAACTATTTCACAGTGTCGTTGGTGCTCAGCCTTAGTTGCAAATCCGTTGCATTTTGTCTCCATTGTGTTTCCTTTTTTTTTTTTTTTTTTTTTTTTAAAGTTTTTTTATTTTTATTTTTATATTATCAATTATCCATACTATGTTACAAGACATCCTTTGCAATATCACACACAATCTGAGATACATTGGATCATTACATGTCATGTTGTAAATAACATCATAATAAGAACCATCATCCTATCGCAAAGAATGTGCAAACTTCAATAAGCATAAACCCCACCCATACCCCCCCTCCCTCCCCACCCTCTGCCGATGCTGGAGACGCTGAGTGGGCACAGTAGATGCCGAGTGGAGTACAGAGAAAACTCTATAAACTCCACAGGTTCCAAATATTCTTAAGTCTACTACCCTTCCTATAGCGTTTCTCGTACGCACATTCGTATGATTTTATACGCTTAACTAAATTATTCCATTCATTCACTGTTGGGGGCTTATCATCTAACCAGTGTTTGACTAATACTAGTCTTGCAAGGAAAATAATCTTCAAGGCCAAGTCACTTTTTAATCTATCGTCTAAGGAGATCGGGAGCAGGCCCAGGACCCCAAAGGTGGCGATACGCGGGACAGAACATTGAAGCTGATCCTCTAATCTCATGAATATCTCCTCCCAATAAGGGTTGATCTTCGGACAGTCCCATAAAACATGTAGGATATCAGCTTGGGGACACTTACACCTCCTACAGTTAGAATTATAACTTAAACCAATTTTAAACATTAAATATGGTGAAAAATAAATTCTATATAATATGTGTAGTTGTGTACATCTGTAATTTAAATTAATCGTTGATCTGACCACATTTTTATAAATATCTCGTCATTGTGCCACAGTGATGAAACCGACCTGGTTCGACCATTTCAATTGAGTAACATGACTAGACTTCTGGTCTATAATAGACCTAAGTCGACAATAAATACTTGATAAATTGAGTCGTGATACATCTAAATCTAATATTTCCGTAAATTTTCCCCCTGAGTGTATCGTGAACCTATCGTGATGTAATTCTTTCCTATATGCGTGCGCAATTTGACAATACCTAAAAAAATCCCTTTCCTTCAAAATATCCCTAAGGCACCAATCCTGAAAGGAGGGCAATGTCCCATCTTCTTCCAACTGCTCCAAAGACTTAATCCCCTTTCTTTCCCAGAACCCAACGTCTTCCATTTTAGCTAGCTCCGAGAAGTTAAGGTTACCCCAAAGAGGAGTAAATTTAAATCCTCCCTTAATGCCGAATAAACTCCTAAGATCTCTCCAAGTATTCTCCAATAGCCGTGCCAGGGGGAATCTTTTAACGTTAAGGCACTTCAATTGTCCTGACTCCAATAGAGCCAAAATTGAATCAAATCTTCGCTCCAACTGCAGGGTAATCGCATGGAATATGTTAGACTGTCTATTTTCCAAGATAAACTGAGTCTGTGCCGCCAAAAAATAGTGATAGAAGGATGGGAGCGAGAGACCGCCCCTTTCCTTATTTAGCATTAAAGTTTCTTGTTTAATGCGCACCCTTTTTCTCCCCCAAAGTAATTTATTTAAGATCGCGCGAATAAACCCAAACCATCTCTTACCTATCCAACAAGGAGAATTAGATAATACGTATAATATTTGAGGTAACAATACGCTCTTTATGAGTATAACTCTCTCTGCACGATTTAATGGTAGCGTATTCCAAGTATTCACCTTATTTTTTATTTTTGTTAATAAGGGAACCAGATTTAGAGTAATATAATCATCAGCCTTGGCCGTGATCTTTAAACCGAGATATTCACATGAAGGGGAGACCTTCAATTCAACCTGCAAATAATTTGGGTGAGGGTCATCATCCAAAGGGACCAAAATCGACTTATGGGTATTTATCTGGAAACCAGAAAATCTACCATATTCCTGAATGACCTTCAGGGCCTTTGGGGCCGATATTTCGGAGTCTTTAAGAAATAGGAGAACATCATCTGCATATAACATTATCTTATCCTCGGGTCCTGCTAATCCTCCCCCCTCTATCTCCCTGTCTGCCCTGAGTTTTATTGCCAAAGGTTCTATAAAGAACGCAAATAACAGCGGGGACAGGGGGCAACCCTGCCTAGTACCCCTAGACAGGGTAAAAAAAGGGGAGAAGTCGCTATTAACCTTAATACAGACCCTCGGAGACTTATAAAAAAGTCTGACCCAATCCACGAACGGGGCACCCAACCCAAATCTATACAGGACCTCCCAAAGGAAGTCCCACTCCACCCTATCAAAGGCTTTAGAGGCGTCCAGTGACAGGATGGAGCGCGACCCCCCTCGGCCCATCTGCAGACCGGCGAAGAGCCGTCTTATATTGGTCTTACTCTGACGACCAGCCAAAAAACCGCATTGGTCTTCATGTATAAGTGCTGGCGCGAACTCTTTTAATCTATTTGACATTAATTTGGCCACCAGCTTGGCGTCAGCATTAATAAGCGAGATCGGTCTATAAGATTCCGCTTCCAATGGGTCTTTATTTTTCTTTTGAATCAAAACTATACTTGCCTCATACCACGAATCAGGTAACCTACCCTCCCTTTGCGCAGATTCCCAAATCTCCACCATAAGAGGTAGAAGGATAGAACCGAATCTGCTATAAATTTCTAGGGGAAGCCCATCCAGTCCCGGGGCAGAATTACGTCTGGAGGATACGAGGGACTCCTCGAGCTCTGCACTCGTTATAGGGCGCGCTAGCCCATCTGACCTTTCCCTCGAGAGAGAGGGGAATTGAATATTATCTAGAAAGTGTCTTATATCCCCTATTGACACCTCCAGATCTGAGGAGTAAATACCTTGAAAAAATGTTAAAAAGGTATCTCTAATCTCTTCGGCATTAGTAGTTATGTCCCCAAAATTATTTTTAATGGCTGTTATTCTGTTTTCCTCCTGTTGTTTTTTAACTTTCTGCAAAAGCCCCTTTGAGGGTACCCCACTCTCACAGTGTGCCCTCTGATCCAGAAAAAATAGTTTCTGCGTCGCCTTCTCTGCCATAAGTCTATTATATTCCTCTTGTACCCTAATAAAGCTATCGTGCCGCTCTCTCGAGCCGCATTCTAGAAAGGCCCCCTCTTTTTCTTTTACCTCCTTTTTTAATAGTCTTTCCTTTCTGGCCCATTGCTTACGCAGGTATATAATTTCTGAGTTTAATATCCCTCTAATAAAGGATTTCAGGGCGTCCCACATTAACCCAAGGTTAGCCCCGGTTCTATTCATCACAATAAATCTACATATCTCTTCCTTGATTTTGTCCTCGTCTGTCAATAGCACTAACCAATGCGCATTGAGTTTCCAGAACTTAAGAACAGATTTCCCAGATCCGGACAACTCAAGAACCAACGGGGAGTGATCAGAGATGGAACGGTTATCATACCGAATTTTCCCCACCCAGTCGATGGCAAGATCGTTCGCCAACGCTAAGTCTATCCGGGAAAAAGTATTATGGGAGCGATTGTAACATGAAAATATCGGTAGGTCCCCCTTTAAAGATCTCCACACATCTCTCCAACCCACTTCCTGGCAAAACCTAGCAAAGGGGGTATCTCCCTTCTCCATACCTGCCGGGTTTTTTTTCCCTATACGATCTTTCTTATCCGACATCACAGCATTAAAATCCCCAAGGACCAGAACCGGGCAATCACCCACCTTTTCCATAAACCGCAGTAGACTTATCAGAACTTCATATCTAAAGGGGGGCGGTATATAGACTCCTGCCACCACACATTTGATGCCATCTAGTATACCTAGCAAGAATACATATCTCCCATCTGGATCACACCTTGTTTCTAGTACTTGAAAGCCAACTGATCTATGCACCAAGATGGAAACTCCTCTAGAAAATGAAGAGAAAACTGAGTTATACATCTGACTGGCCCACCTCCTTTCTACAAGAGCCAAAGATTCCTTATCAAGATGTGTCTCTAATAAAATAACGATTGCTGGTAATTGTTTAACAATATAGTCAAAAATAATACAGCGTTTCAGGCGATCTTTTAAGCCTCTTATGTTCCATGATATAAACCTCGTACCCATGTATTATATCTACACAAACGACGGGGGAAGAGGAGCACAAACAGACCCAAAAGGAAAGAAAAAAAGAAACAAAACCACACTACGACCAAACAACATCCCCAGCATCGGAACATCCCTCCCCCCCCAAATCCCCCCACCTGTTCTACCGTAGTACAACTCTACCTACTTCAGCCACTTTCCCGCCCCCCCCGCACCCCCATCCCACCCATTGCTGACCTGCATCAACATATTATGACCTAAATATCCATATTCATAGTCCCTTAAGATCTAGCCAGTCCGAGGCTTGTTCTGGCGTACTGAAAAACTGGGACTGGCCTTGAAAGATGATTTTTAATTTGGCCGGAAAGATTAATGAATAAATGATTCCCTTGTCTCTCAACCTTTTTTTCACTTCCAGAAAACTCTTCCGCTTCTGGAGGGTGTCCTTAGAAAAGTCTGGGTATATTGCAACTTTAGCCCCTTGGATTGATAGACCTTTTAAGTCACGAGCTCGTTTCAATATCACATCCCGATCTCTCGAGAGTAGCGTTTTACAGATAAGGGTGCGGGGAGTATTCCCCGGAATATAGGGACCAGCCGGAATTCTGTGAGCTCGCTCAATGTCAAAATGCGGGGAGAAATGCTCCTTCCCTATTTCCTTCAAGAACCATTCTTTAATATAACCTACAGGGTTCTCCCCCTCAGCTTTTTCTGGAACCCCTATTAGTCTTAGGTTGGCTCTTCTGGAGCGATCCTCCATATCCGCAATTTTTCCTTTAAGGGCCTTATTCTCTACCTCCAGACGGGAGGTGATTTTTTTGAGAATGCCCACCTCCTTCTCAATATTAATAATTTTATCTTCTGCTGTTTTTTGTTTATCTCTTACCCTATTCAGCTCTTCTCTCATAAGAGAGACATCTCCTCTCAGGGCCCCAACCTGATCTGTCAGACCCAATATTGCTGCGTTGCATGTTTTTATGGAGTCTAAGATCTCTTTTAACATTACGTTTTCTCCCCCCATATTTGACTCGTCCCCGTCCTGTTCCTCCCCCTCTACCGTAACCAATCTCGAGCCTTGTGGTTTATTTTTGGGGTCTTGAGCCTCATTTTCGGGATTTTTCTGAAAAGTCGAACCTGTACGTGTTTTAACTGGGGGGGATTTCCATAGTTTATCCAACTTAGAGGAATTGTCTCCTTTAGCCCCTCCTTTCTCTTTCTCCTTGGGGGAGGCTGCCCCCAAGGACTTCCTTGAGGTATTTTTAGGGGGCATGCCTGATAACAAAATAAATACCCTCTAAACCAAAGTATTATTCCACTGGGGAAATAACCGTAAATCCAGAATACAGCAACCTAACGGTAGCACATCATATACTGCACAGTTGACAATGATCAGCATTAAATTGGCACGGTAGGCGAGATACAAGCCACTGAAAAAAAAAAAATAACAAGCAATATAGAAAACAGAAACCGAAAGAGCTTTAGATCAATCGAAAAGCACAGAATGTTCTGCAAGCCAGGAAAGCGAGTCCTAAAAAGCAGGCATAGCCAAAAGCAAGGTCCGTTCACCCCAATGGATTGTCCAGTTGTTAGAAGGATTTGTATACGGAGTTAGTATAACACAAATACCACGTTGTGGTTATTAGTTTATCTTCTGCGATCTTGAAATATGTTATCCCCATGGGAAGCAGTTGCAGAGATATAGCTTGCTACTAATGATGTTAAAAAAGTTAGGTAAGGGGGTGCAAATCGCTGATGTTTAGCAGGCAGATAGCAAAGAGATTGCAGGCAAAAGTCATGCAGATGTAAAATTAGTTAGAAAAGAGACAAAGTTAGAACCGTATGCAGTCAACTTAATACATGGGAGAGGAAGGTTAAGGCCAGGTACATCTCACCCATCCAAACGGACTGCTGCGGGCGGCCGAGCTCTCAGGCCAAATACATCTCACCCATCTAGACGGACGGCTTCAGAATGTAGTCATCTCAGGCTTAACGAGCAGGGACCAAACACGATGACCTTCTTGCAGCCTTTGCCTCAGAACATGCCGACACCCAGGATAGAACTCCAGTCACACCACCTCAGCAGCGATCTCGGAACGCCCTCCTCCGGGTCAGCGTGCATCCGGCACCGGTCTTCCGCTCGTCTTCTCGTCCTTCGTCCTCCCCGCTCAGCTCATCTAGCCGTGCGGGCGCCCAGCCGTTTCGGCGCCTGAGCCCCACAGATGCGCCAAAGATATGCCGCCAGCCTCCTTCCAAGGTGAGCGCCGCGGCTAAAAAATGCTCAGCATACCCGGCGGCCCGTCCCGAGCCGAGTCATAGGGCCAGGTCAGCGTGGGGGAACGGGCGATGTGGAGGACGGCTGTGCAGCGCGACGTACGTGCTACGTCATGCCGTTACGCTCCAAAAAGTGTGTTTCCTTTTTACTTCTGTCTTTTCTCCGTGTTCGCAAAATAAACTGAAGGTTTAACATTGCTTTGAAAACATCACACCATCACAATGAATGTTTCATCAGTTTTTGCGGAACCATATACTTCTATTGCTTGATCCGCCTCCGTGAAAGAAATAGGTCATGTTCCATCATTTTTCCATGGACAACGGATCAGTGAAAATACAAGTCAGTGTGAAAACACCCATAGAAATCAATGGCTTTGTGAGGCATCTGTGGAAACCACGGATATGAAAAACAACGCCAATGTGAAAGAGCCCTAAGTCTGATTCATTATTACAATAGGGTCTAATTGACATCAACCTAATTACTAGCTGACTCATTCTATATTGCTTGTCAGCAACACCCATTAGCCCATTTCTACTGTTTATATGGGTTTGTATTAACTTAAGGTAAGACTAGGACAACATTTCTTAACAAATGACATGACTGAACAAGAAACTAAATTACTATGTGATAATTGACAATCAGGCAGAAAAAAAGATACATTACAGCTGCAGCAGTTAATTGTCATGTAACAACCTGGTACTATTTTTCATATGAATTTCATGTAAATTTACCATCAACAAATGACCAACTACCTGTTTCTATACATATGTCAACTGGCCAAGAATATGTAGGTATAGTGAATAATCTCTCTATGTAACGATCTACCAATAATAATTAGTCACGAGATGCATAAGCTCAGTACCTTGCTGAGGTATAGAAGAAAACTTAATTTAAAGGTGATTCCTTATGAAGCCAATGCAGAGAACTGCATGAGTGGCCATGGCTGCTACTGGCAAAATCATCTTTTTGTCAGTGGTATCTGAAGCAGGACCAATGATGATTAGCCTAATATCCCATGACCTGCAGATCCTGGATGTTTAACCCTTTAGGCACTGTCTGCGAAACTTGATTATGGCACCGGAAGTGTTTTCTTTCTTTTTTTAACATTGCACCAACCATTTCCCCTTAACTTTTTGAAAGCATAATATAGGGACCAAACTTTAGAAACCATTGTGTGATGAATATGTTATTTATCTTGTATGATTAGTAAAAATCTCTCATTTAAGAAAGCTGTCAGTTATACATATTTATGTCATACTAATATACCTGCCTTTCTGAAACGACGCCAAATAGCTATAAGCTATAATTATGGCAATTGAAATCATCACAAGCCGGTTCAGACAGTTTATGAAGCAAGCAGGGTGTTCCGATGCTAATAAAACTGCAATATAGACAGATATGATTCAGATATACAACTTCCTGCTTCAGTAAAGAAATAGATAGTGACTAGAGATGAGCGAGCATATTTGAGTCAAACTTTTCCCGATGCTCGAGTGCTCGTTTCGAATAACTAACCCCATTGAAGTCAATGGGAGACTCGAGCATTTTTCAAGGGGACCAGAGCTCTGTACAGGGAAGCTTGGCCAAAAACCTGGAAACCTCAGAAAATGATGGAAACACCACGGAAATGGGCAGGAAACAGCAGGGGCAGCATGCATGGATGCCTCTGAGGCTGCCTAATCGCACCATTATGCCAAAATTAGGGGCAACTGCATGGTGATGACAGAGTGACCGAGTGAGGCGAGATAGCATCTAAAACACCCAATAATTGACCCTGACACTATAGGGGACGGCATGCGGAGGCATCGGCAGGCTAGAGAGTGGCATGGCGACATACCCCAAATGGACTCAGGCTTCAAACCAATTTCAAAAATTCCTTTTGGCGAGGATAACATGTAGCACTGTATGTATCAGTATTTGGCCTGGTTATGGCGGCAGAGAGGAACCAAAGGAGGTGAGCAAGAAACGCTGAAATGATTTCCTATGTGAACAAAAGGTTGACGCTATATTTAGTCGATAACACAGCATGGCGGCGACAGAGTGACCAAGTTCCATAACGAATCTGGTTAAACACCCGAAAAATGACCCTGACACAGCTCGTTTGCTAAGGGGACGACATGTGGAGGCAGCTATGGAGACGACTTTTGGAGGCATCTATTGAGACGACATGTGGAGGCTGCTATGGAGACAACGTGTGGTGGCAGCTATGGAGACAACGTGTGGGGGCAGGTATGGAGACGATATATGGAGGCTGCTATGGAGACAATGTGTGGAGGCAGCTATGGAGACAACGTGTGGTGGCAGCTGTGGAGATGACAATATTGATTGCTATGATGGAGATTTCCCACCCCAAAAAAAATTAAAAGAGAAAATGTATTATTTTTTTTGTTTTTTAGTTTTTATAACTTTTTTTTTGTTTTTTTTTTTATTTCTTTATGATCGAAACACGCAGAAGAAATCAGAAAGAAAACTGAAATGCGGATTGCTGAATGTCCCGGTACTAATGTGAACAAGAAACCGTATAAGATTACGCCGCACGTGACGTACAGTACGCTTCAACGGCAGAGAGAATGTGGATTGGGATTTCTGTAGACTAGCTTGCTAACCAGTAGCAGGCACAACAGTTCAACTACAGTAGACAACATTTGATTGCTATAACGTAGATTTCCCACCCCAAAAAAAAATTAAAAGAGAAAATTTTTTTTTTTTTCATTTTTGTAACTTTTCTTGTTTTTTTTAAAATTTCTTTATGGACGAAATATGCAGAAGAAATCAGAAAGCAAACTGAAATGCGGATTGCTGAATGTCCCGGTACTAATGTGAACAATAAAACCGTATTGGATTACGCCACACGTGACGTACAGTACGCTACACCGGCAGAGAGAATGTGGATTGGGATTTCTCAGCAGACTGTGCCTAATTCAATCAAACCCCCATTAAATTGTCCCACTTAGCTGTTTGAAATGGATACAGTATGTGTGTCACTAAGATCCAAAAATAACGTTCTCAAGTCTCTCTGCAAATTTGTCACAATATGGTAGTAGCTGCGCTACTAGTGCCAGCAAGCCCAGCCACAAGCGAATAAAAAAAAAAAAATAACGCTATTGTAGCTTAACAAGGGCTGTTGGGTTCTTGTAGAATCACTCCTGCCTAACACTAATCTAACAGAACACCCTAACGCTATCCCTGACCTGCAGCAGCAGCTCTCTCCTTAACGTCATCCAGGCAGAGAATGATCCGAGCACCGCGGGCAGTGGCTAGTATATTCCAGGGTCACCTGATCAGGCCAGCCAACCACTGCTATCGACATGTAAGTGTTCCATGTGATGCTGGGTGTACTGCAGAGTCTCCTGGCTTGTGATTGGCTCTGTTTCTGGCCGCCAAAAATCAAAACGGCGGGAGATGGCATTTTTTTCGGACGAGTATGTTCGCTCTATCTCTAATAGTGACATCTCCATCAACCTAATACAGTAGTGATCAAATGCAAAAAACATTTAGTATCAAATAAAAGGGAATTTAATACAGTGTAAAATTATTTACAGTGGGGCAAAAAAGTATATAGATAGCCACTAATTGTGCAGGTTCTCCCACTTAAAAAAAAAGATGAGAGAGGCCTGTAATTGACATAATAGGTAGAACAAAATGAAAAAACACATTCAGAAAATTGCATTGTATTATTTTTTAAAGAATTTATTTGCAAATCAAGTATGTGGTCAATAACAGAAATTCATCTCAATACTTTGTTTTAAATTGAAATGACAGAGTTCAAACATTTTCTGTAAGTGTTCAAAAACTTTTTCTGGTATGAGCAATGATGTTTTAGGGCTATGGCTTTTAAGTCCCTCCAAAGGTTTCCCATAGGGTTGAGATTTGGAGACTAGTTAGACCACTCCAGGACATTGAAATTCTTACACAGCCACTACTTTGTTGCCCTGGTGATGTGCCTGGGATCATTGGCATGCTGAAAGACCCAGCCACGTTTTATCTTCAATACCCTTACTGATGGAATTATAAAAATAATAAGTCCTATATATATATATTGTGACAGGACCAGGGGAAAATTATTAAATGGTGTGTATGTTTCCCCTAGGTTTCTGTCCTACACTATCTAGGGAGCCAAAACCTGGTCTGGAAGACCTGGCTACTGCAGCTTGGAGTGTAGGGCTTGGTCCAGGTGTTTGGGGCTAATTACCATCAGCTCTGAGATGTTGCTTTAAAAAGTCAGAAGCTGCACAAGAGGAGCCGCTCTCTCTCTGCTCCTGGGAAAACCTTATATGTGAGTTGCCAATTGCTGTATGATGTGGTTGGGAAGCTGTACAGTAGGTACAGTTTCTTGCTGGTGAGGAAACTACTGTATTGTATAGTTAGTGGCCAGACGGCCTAGGATTTTATTTCTGTATTGTTTTTGTTTTGCCATTTTTCCTACTTGAAGTTAATAAAACTGGTTTCGGCCAGTTGCACCAACTTGTCTGGAGTGGACTGTGACACTTTGTTGTGCCAAAAAGTGCTTGTCTATCTCAGAACTAATCCCGTTATATATATATATATATATATATATATATATATATATATATATATATATATATTGTGATACCTGTGCAGGACAGGTTGTGGAGGGGAGGTATATTTCTCCAAGGTTCCTCTCATATGTGAAGTAGCAGTCCAGAGACTCACCTGCTGCCTAATTAATGAGGTGTTCATAAGGAAGGTATTTAGGGAAAGTCAGGTAGGGAATTCACTCTCTCTACCTGGAGACACAGGGATGTCTGTGTGAGAGCCACATGCAAGTAAGGTTGCAATACTGCTGTGTTTGTTAGCTGGCAGGGAGAAGCCCTCCAGTTGTTAGTTAGAGCTGTACTGTGTATAGTCAGTGCCGGACAGGCAAGGAGTTTTTTTTTTTTTGTGAATGTTTTTGTTTCTTTTCTTGCAATCTTCTGCAATAAACCTGACCCAGAGTCAGTTTATACCTACCTGCTGCTGTTTGCCTCGAATTGATGGAAAAAGAAGCGTGACCTTTGACTTCAGCAAAGGCGATCCCTAACCAATTTCTTACAAGTGGTGGAGGATGCGGGCAACGCGCTAAGGTGACGTTGAAAGATGGAGGAAGTATTAAAGGCTTTGTTGCAGTCTACTGCAGCACAGCAGGATGCTACCAGAGAACAACAGCAGACCAATGCACACCAGCAGGAAGCAAACCGCTTATTGTCAGCACAGCTAACCACATTAATAGATGCTACAAATAAAGACTGCCAGATTCTACAGGCGGTGGTGCATCAGGTGGCAAATCTTCCCGCGGCTCAAGGAGAGTCAGAAAGGAAAACTATTAATGTGAGTCGTTTTTTGCAAAAAAATGACAGTAGAGGATGATGTAGAAGCATTTATCACCACGTTTGAAAGGACTGCCGAGTGTGAGGCATGGCCCAGAGCACGTTGGGCAGGTCTACTGGCCCCATTCCTTGCTGGGGAAGCACAAAAGGCCTACTTTGATTTGGAGCCAGAGGCAACCCAGGACTTTGATAAGCTTAAGGCAGAGATCCTGGCTCGTTTGGGAGTAACCCTAGCAGTCCGAGCGCAAAGAGTGCACCAGTGGACATGCAGAGCAGACAAACCACCACGTTCTCAGATGTTCAACCTCATTCATCTGACCAGAAAGTGGCTACAGCCTGAGGTTTTGTCGGCACCTAACGTGGTACAAAGAGTGGTTATGGACCGATACCTTAGGGCTCTACCCCAAAAATTAAGGCAGTGGGTAAGCCATGGAGATCCTGAAACAGCCGACCAACTTGTGGATCTGGTGGAACGGTATTCTGCAGCTGAAGGACTACTGACTGGCACCCAGCATCAGACCTCGACCCCTAGGATGACAAGGTTTCCGGGAGTTCCTGGTAAGACTGTTCCGGGGCCTAAGGGAGCTGGGAAAAATGTAAAGACTTTGGCTGAGGATAATAATGAGACTGAGGGTCCAGAGAAGCCAAAAATGCATGGACATGGCAAAGGGCCATTACGATGTTTCCGTTGCCATGAGTTGGGGCACATTGCAATGAACTGTCCATTAACTACTGAACCGATGCAATGTGATGTTGCCTTTTTGAGGAAGCGTATGTCTATGTTTTCTCAGGTGGTGTGTTCAGCTGCAAGCTCAGATTGTTTACAAAAACATTTGTGTGAACAAACTTTAGGGGATAAGAGTGTAATTGCTTTGCTAGACTCAGGAAGTGTGGTCACTCTAGTAAAGGCTAGCCTTGTCTGTTCCCCTAACAGTCTGACAGAAACTTTTTCAGTTACCTGTGTACATGGGGATACCTGTGAATATCAAACTGCAATAACTTGTCTTACTACTCCCTATAGAGCAGTATTTCATAAGGTTGGGTTAGTCCCAGAATTAATGCATGATGTCATTTTGGGAAGGGATTTCCCACATTTTTGGAGGCTGTGGGAAAGCAACTTGGTGCCTGGGAGAAGGACGACTGTAACTCTCACAGCTCCAGATGTATGTCCTTAACCATTTGACGATACGACAGAAGAGGCTGTTGAGGAAGAGCCAGCAGATAGTTCTCTCCCTTTTCCATTTTCAGTTATGGCAGGAGACTTGGAGGCACCACTCTCAGAGACTGAGACTGAAGGGGAGTCCCAACCAATCATGCCTGAATTAGAGTTTAGAAGGGATGACTTTCATAGTGAGCAGATGAGGGACCCTACACTGAGTCGAGCTCGAGAAAATGTAGTAAAAGTCATAAACGGGAAACAGGTGGAACCTGACCAGAGACTTGCTTTCCCATACATATCACTGGAAAATGATTTATTGTATCAGATTGTTAAGAAGGGGGAAGACAGAGTTCAGCAGCTAGTTGTTCCAAAGCAATTTAGGAGAACAGTTCTGGATCTGGCACATGGACACATTATGAGTGGCCATTTGGGGATCCAGAAAACTACTGAGAGAATCTTGCAAAGGTTCTTCTGGCCCGGTATGCATGCTGATATTAAAGCCTATTGTGATTCATGCCCAGATTGTCAGATATCTGCACCTACACCCCACTTTCGCAGCCCATTGGTACCTTTGCCCATCATTGAGATACCATTTGAGCGGATTGGGATGGATTTGGTTGGTCCTTTAACCAAGTCAGCACGTGGGCACCAACACATCCTTGTTATAATGGATTATGTAACCCGTACCCAGAGGCTATCCCCTTGCGCAATACATCATCCAAAACTATTGCCAAAGAACTAGTGCATGTATTCAGTAGGGTGGGCATTCCAAAAGAAATAGTGACGGACCAAGGCACCCCTTTTATGTTGAAGGTAATGAAAGCGCTTTGTAAGTTATTTAAGGTCTCTCAGCTACGTACATCAGTCTACCACCCTCAAACTGATGGTTTAGTTGAAAGATTCAATAAAACATTGTAACAAATGCTAAAGAAGGTAGTGGACAAAGATGGGAAAAATTGGGATTTTTTACTCCCCTATTTACTCTTTGCCATAAGGGAGGTGCCTCAGTCATCCACAGGGTTTTCACCCTTTGAACTCATGTATGGTAGACATCCCCGAGGTTTGTTAGATGTGGCCAAAGAGACTTGGGAAGGGCAGGTCACCCCATACAAAAGCGTAATAGAACATGTCTCGGAGATGCAGGATAGAATTTCAGCGGTGATGCCAATTGTAAGGGAGCACATGGAAAGTGCTCAGGGAGCCCAGAAATGGATTTATGACTGGGGAGCTAAGTTGCGTACATTTTCTCCAGGGCAGCGTGTACTGGTCCTTGTCCCTACAGTGGAGAGCAAATTTCTAGCCAAATGGCAGGGTCCCTATGAAATTATGGAAAAGGTAGGGGAAGTTAACTATAAAGTCTACCAACCAGGAGTGATTGAGGAGACCCATAGTGACTGGTCAAGCCTAATTGTGTTAATACCGAAGCCTGATGGTACTGTAAGGTTTTGTAATGACTTCAGAAAGTTGAACTCAGTGTCTAGATTTGATGCATATCCTATGCCACGAGTAGATGAGCTCATAGATCGACTGGGTAGGGCCCGTTATGTCACAACCCTAGATCTGACAAAAGGTTATTGGCAGATACCCTTGACAGACGCAGCCAAGGAAAAGACGGCATTTTCAACACCTGATGCCTTGTTTCAATACGTTACTATGCCTTTTGGTCTACATGGGGCCCCTGCAATGTTCCAACGATTAATGGACAGAGTTTTGAGGCCACATAGGCAATATGCCTCTGCCTACCTTGATGACATAGTTGTTTATAGCCCTGACTGGGAGACACACCTACCAAGAGTACAGTCTGTGATTGACACCTTGAAGAAGGCAGGGTTGACGGCAAACCCCAAAAAATGTCATATTGGTCTGGAAGAGGCTAAGTACTTGGGGTACATTATTGGGAGAGGTGAAGTCAAGCCCCAAGTTGAAAAGATTAATGCTATCCAGAACTGTCCTCAACCATTAAATAAAAAACAAGTGAGGGCTTTCCTTGGGATTACTGGTTATTGTAGGCGCTTTATACCCAAATTTGCTGCTCTTGCAGCGCCACTAACTGATCTTATCAAGGGAAAAGAGTCAGTTATGATAAAGTGGAACCCGGAGGCATAGAAGGCAGTCCAAACTCTGAAGTTGGCTCTTTGTTCCCAGCCGGTATTGGCAACACCTGACTTTAAGAAAGAGTTTATAGTGCAGACTGATGCTTCAGAGATAGGAATAGGGGCAGTCTTGTCGCAGATCAGAGATGGAGAAAAACATCCTGTGCTTTATTTAAGCAGAAAACTGAATAAGCATGAGAAAAATTATGTAGTTGTAGAAAAGGAATGTCTTGCCATTAAATGGGCACTGGAATCTCTCAAATATTATTTGTTGGGCAGGAAATTCAGGTTGGTCACAGACCACGCTCCCCTTAAGTGGATGAACCGGAATAAAGAAAGAAACAGTCGAGTGACTAGGTGGTTCCTGGCTCTGCAGTCTTACAATTTTACAGTAGAGCATAGGCCAGGAAGATTACAGGGAAATGCGGATGCATTGTCACGTGTGCACTGTCTTGTGGTACAGTTGCTCAGTCCGAGGGGTCTGAGCAGAGGGGGAGGATATGTGATACCTGTGCAGGACAGGTTGTGGAGGGGAGGTATATTTCTTCAAGGTTCCTCTCATATGTGAAGTAGCAGTCCAGAGACTCACCTGCTGCCTAATTAATGAGGTGTTCAGAAGGAAGGTATTTAGGGAAAGTCGGGTAGGGAATTCACTCTCTCTACCTGGAGACACAGGGCTGTCTGTGTGAGAGCCACATGCAGTTAGTTAGGGCTGTACTGTGTATAGTCAGTGCCGGACAGGCAAGGAGTTTTGTTTGTGAATGTTTTGTGTTTCTTTTCTTGCAATCTTCTGCAATAAACCTGACCCAGAGTCAGTTTATACCTACCTGCTGCTGTTTGCCGTAAATTGATGGAAAAAGAAGTGTGACCTTTGACTCCAGCAAAGGCGATAATTAACCAATTTCTTACTATATATATATATATATATATACAGGAAGCAGGTTTGCACTCAAAATCTCACTATACATGGCCTCATTCATTCTTTTATGTACATTTGTCCCGGTCCCTTTGCATAGAAAAAGCCCCAAAGTATGATGTTGCCGCCCCCATGCTTCACAGTAGGTATGATGTTCTTTAGATGCAATTCTACTCCAAACATGATGAGTTGTGTTTCTGCCAAACAGTTTTACATTGGTTTCATCAGACCATATGACTTCTGCCAATACTCTTCGGGAACATCCAAATGCTCTCAAGCCAACTTTAGATGGGCCTGTATATGTACTGGCCTAGGCAGGGGAATACGTCTGGTACTGCAGGACCTGGGTCCCTGGTGGTGTAGTGTGTTACTGTTGGTGGTGTTTGTAACGTTGGTCCCACCTTTCTGCAGATCATTCACTAGGTCCCCTATGTGGTTCTGGGAATTTTGCTCACCGTTCTTTTGATCATTTTGATCACCATGAAGTGATCTTGTGTGGAGCCCCTGATCGAGGCAGATTATCAGTAGTCCTGTATGTCTTCCATTTTCTAATTGTTTCTCCCACAGTTGATTTTTTCACACCTAGTTTCTTGCCTGTTGCAGATTCAGTGTTCCCAGACTGGTGCAGGTCTACAATTTGGTTTCTGGTGTCCTTCGCCAGATCTTTGGTCTTCACCATAGTGGAGTTTGCAGTGTGACTGTTTGAGGTTGTGGACAGGCACCTTTTATACTGATATCATGTTCAAACAGGAGCCATTACTACAGGTAATAAGTCTAGATATGATGTCAATTACACGTCTCTCTTTTTAAGTGGGAGAACTTTCACAATTGGTGGCTGACTAAATACTTTTTTTCCCCACTGTGCATATAATTACTTTTGCACAGCTTTCAGTTCTGGAACCTGGAACAATGTTTTGCTCATCACTGGGTGCATATCGCTAGCACATGTCAATCATGTCTGATTCTTTTGATCAATGTAACACTAAACAATCATTAGAGCAGCTTGAGCAAAACTCCCTTAGATTCTTGTTGGCTCTGCATTGCTTTTGCTTGCCGGCAACTTGGAAAACCATAAAGGACACCCAACAATTCATCACTTCATATCCAAGTTTCCAGCATCCCAATCTTCAGATGTCTAAGATCATCTGGCTGTAGAGCTTATAAAAATGAGCTCACATCTATATTATTATATAGTTGATAATATAAAAAAATAAATTGGGGGAGATTCATTACGGCTTTGCCAGTTTTCTCACCTCATGTTTACATATAAGTTTACAAGCTGATTTTTTTACATTGCAGCCATGCAGAGGAACCATTCAGGGAAAAGGACAATTCTTTTTAATCATAGTTTTTAGTGAAATATTTATTTTGAGTGGGTTAATTTAAATAGCAGTTTCCCTTTAAAAGGAACCTGTCACCAGGGACCTAATTTTCACTAGAGACAGGTTGTAGAAGCCCATTACACATACAGTGCAAATATGCCTCTCTGCCTTTTCTAAGCATTTGCATTACAATATAATTGTGTGTTATAACTTTGAACCCTGACAAAATCCTCTGTTAAGTCACAGGGGTTGGGCTTTGGTTTGAATGCATTTAAAAAAAACAAACAACATACTGCAGACTGCCCCATATTTGTGCTCATGTACAGCTCATCCCTCTCCTACTGATGTCAGCTCACCAGGCTGTGAGCTCTGTGAAGGAGCAGGGGGGAGGAGCTGAACAGGAGCACAAAGGTGGGGTCTAAGAGCCTTGCAGTCTGCAGCATAGACAAGTCACATGTTAGTTTTTGAAATGCATCCAAACCAAAGCCCAACCCCTGGGACTACACATATAATTTTTTCAGGGTGTAAGGTAAGTTATAACACACAATTATACTGTAATTCAATTGCTTAGAAAAGGCTGAAAAGCATATTTGCACCTCAAGTGTGATGGGCTTCTACAACCTGTCTTTAGTAAAAAATGAGGTTCCTGGTGACATTAGAAATATGCTGTAAAGCATTTGCTTTGGTACATATTGACACTCGTTCCAACACTTGATAACTTGACAACTGCATATTGCGCAAACCAACCAAATGTCCTACAAATCTTGGATGGGTATTGGAGTAACTTGAGATTGTGGACTATTTAATTAGCACTTATGGAGATGTCTGTCTCACCATGCATAAAACTAAATTCCCACTTCCCCAACCACTAACTCTGGCTCGTCTCGAATAACGAGCCCCATTGAAGTCAATGGGAGACTCGAGCATTTTTCAAAGGGACCATGGTTTGGGAATAAAATGTGTTAATTGAAAAAGAATGTCTTCTGATAAGTTAGCAGATGTATGCAAACATCTGCAATCTATTCTTCACTGTTCCGCGCGTATATTATCTCCCGACAAGTTAGCAGATGTGAAGAACAGTGAAGAACAGAATAAAAACAGTGAACACAGTGAACACAGGATCATTTAAGTGAAAAACGCTGTGAAAAACACAGTGAAGAATAGATTGCAGATGTTCGGCACATCTGCTTACTTGTCGGGAGATACGCTGAAGTCTCCCCGATGCCTCTGCGCTGCTCCCCATTGCCTCTGCGCTGCTCCCGATGCCTCTGCGCTGCTCCCCGATGCCTCTGCGCTGCTCCCCGGTGTCTCTGCGCTGCTCCCCGGTGTCTCTGCGCTGCTCCCCGGTGTCTCTGCGCTGCTCCCCGGTGTCTCTGCGCTGCTCCCCGGTGTCTCTGCGCTGCTCCCCGGTGTCTCTGCGCTGCTCCCCGGTGTCTCTGCGCTGCTCCCCGGTGTCTCTGCGCTGCTCCCCGGTGTCTCTGTCCTGCTCCCCGGTGTCTCTGTCCTGCTCCCCGGTGTCTCTGTCCTGCTCACCATGTTCTTCAATGTGTTCTTCCCACATATATATTGTTCTTCACATACTACTTTGTTCGCACCGTTTCGTGCGTATCTTCCGACAAGTAAGCAGATGTGCCGAACATCTGTAATCTATTCTTCACTGTGTTTTTCACTTAAATGATCCTGTGTTCACTGTTTTTATTCTATTCTTCATTGTTCTTCACTGTGTTTTTTTAATTAAATGCTCGATCTCGAGCAGGGGAAATACTCGTCCAAGCAACGAGCCGTTTCGAGTACCTTAATACTCGAACGAGCATCAAGCTCGGACGAGTATACTCACTCATCTCTAGTAACGATCTTAATAAAATTCTTATGTCAACAGCCTTTTCAACAGTTATTTTAATTGCCCCTGTACTTGACTTTAAAATGGGTGTGTACGGTGGTGCTGATCAGGCTGAAGGATATCTCCTCTATGGTTGAGGCCCTCTGTATTTCAAAATCTCACTACTGTCTCCTGCTTTCTCCTCCAGTTGCTTCACTGCAAGCTTCTGCCAAGGTGATTGTATATCACCCATTCCCTTGAGAAGGATCTACACTCATCTACTAATATCCTCCTCTAACTCAGGGTGGTCGGTGCTTAGGCTCAGTAATGCCCAGGTGGGTGTTCAGGAGACAGAAGTATTCACCCAGGATTGCCTATTAGCTGCTTTATTAAGAGGCCAGAGAATGTCCATCCAGACCTTACAAACTGCATTTGTTTCTGACTAGAGATGAGCGAACATACTCGTCCGAGCTTGATGCTCGATCGAGCATTAGCGTACTCGTAACTGCTCGTTGCTCGGACGAGTATTTCGCCCGCTCGAGAAAATGGCAGCTCCCGCCGTTTTGCTTTTTGGCGGCCAGAAACAGAGCCAATCACAAGCCAGGAGACTCTGCACTCCACCCAGCATGACGTGGTACCCTTACACGTAGATAGCAGTGGTTGGCTGGCCAGATCAGGTGACCCTGGGATAGACTAGCCGCTGCCCGCGCTGCTCGGATCATTCTCTGTCTGGATGCCGCTAGGGAGAGAGCTGCTGCTGCTCAGGGAAAGCGTTAGGGTGTTCTATTAGCTTACTGTTAGGCAGGAGTGATTCTAAAAGAACCCAACAGCCCTTCTTAGGGCTACAATAACGTTATATATTTTTTTTTTTTTTATTTGCAGCTAGTACCATATTGTGAGGAATTAGCAGGGGGACTTGCTACCGTTGTGTTTAGCTCTTAGTGACACACATATCCACCTCAAACACCAAAGTGGGAAAATTTATTAGGGGTTTGAGTAGAATTAGGCACAGTCTGCCAGTTTCTTTTTATTTTACGTTTATTTTTTTCATAACTCAGCGTCATCTCATCTGGCATAGTAGTGTGCTGTAATACTTGGCTAGAAAATAGCCATAGGAGAATACAAACGTCTTAATTACGCCTACAGTAGCGTTATATATATTTGATTTCTGGTTGATCTGCTGGTGGCTGTACTTGCTGCAGTGCATCTACTATCAAATTGGGAGCAATTTGGAGTCAGACTTGCGACCACTGTGTTTTAGTGACGCACATATCCATCGCAAAGACCGAAGTGGGAAAATTTATTAGGGCCCGGGGTTGTATTTCAATTAGGCAGTCTGCCAGTTTCTTTTTATTTTACGTTTATTTTTTTCATAACTCAGCGTCATCTCATCTGGCATAGTAGTGTGCTGTAATACTTGGCTAGAAAATAGCCATAGGAGAATACAAACGTCTTAATTACGCCTACAGTAGCGTTATATATATTTGATTTCTGGTTGATCTGCTGGTGGCTGTACTTGCTGCAGTGCATCTACTATCAAATTGGGAGCAATTTGGAGTCAGACTTGCGACCACTGTGTTTTAGTGACGCACATATCCATCGCAAAGACCGAAGTGGGAAAATTTATTAGGGCCCGGGGTTGTATTTCAATTAGGCACAGTCTGCCAGTTTCTTTTTATTTTACGTTTATTTTTTTCATAACTCAGCGTCATCTCATCTGGCATAGTAGTGTGCTGTAATACTTGGCTAGAAAATAGCCATAGGAGAATACAAACGGCTTACTTACGCCTACAGTAGCGTTATATATATTTGATTTCTGGTTGATCTGCTGGTGGCTGTACTTGCTGCAGTGCATCTACTATCAAATTGGGAGCAATTTGGAGTCAGACTTGCGACCACTGTGTTTTAGTGACGCACATATCCATCGCAAAGACCGAAGTGGGAAAATTTATTAGGGCCCGGGGTTGTATTTCAATTAGGCACAGTCTGCCAGTTTCTTTTTATTTTACGTTTATTTTTTTCATAACTCAGCGTCATCTCATCTGGCATAGTAGTGTGCTGTAATACTTGGCTAGAAAATAGCCATAGGAGAATACAAACGGCTTACTTACGCCTACAGTAGCGTTATATATATTTGATTTCTGGTTGATCTGCTGGTGGCTGTACTTGCTGCAGTGCATCTACTATCAAATTGGGAGCAATTTGGAGTCAGACTTGCGACCACTGTGTTTTAGTGACGCACATATCCATCGCAAAGACCGAAGTGGGAAAATTTATTAGGGCCCGGGGTTGTATTTCAATTAGGCACAGTCTGCCAGTTTCTTTTTATTTTACGTTTATTTTTTTCATAACTCAGCGTCATCTCATCTGGCATAGTAGTGTGCTGTAATACTTGGCTAGAAAATAGCCATAGGAGAATACAAACGGCTTACTTACGCCTACAGTAGCGTTATATATATTTGATTTCTGGTTGATCTGCTGGTGGCTGTACTTGCTGCAGTGCATCTACTATCAAATTGGGAGCAATTTGGAGTCAGACTTGCGACCACTGTGTTTTAGTGACGCACATATCCATCGCAAAGACCGAAGTGGGAAAATTTATTAGGGCCCGGGGTTGTATTTCAATTAGGCACAGTCTGCCAGTTTCTTTTTATTTTACGTTTATTTTTTTCATAACTCAGCGTCATCTCATCTGGCATAGTAGTGTGCTGTAATACTTGGCTAGAAAATAGCCATAGGAGAATACAAACGGCTTACTTACGCCTACAGTAGCGTTATATATATTTGATTTCTGGTTGATCTGCTGGTGGCTGTACTTGCTGCAGTGCATCTACTATCAAATTGGGAGCAATTTGGAGTCAGACTTGCGACCACTGTGTTTTAGTGACGCACATATCCATCGCAAAGACCGAAGTGGGAAAATTTATTAGGGCCCGGGGTTGTATTTCAATTAGGCACAGTCTGCCAGTTTCTTTTTATTTTACGTTTATTTTTTTCATAACTCAGCGTCATCTCATCTGGCATAGTAGTGTGCTGTAATACTTGGCTAGAAAATAGCCATAGGAGAATACAAACGGCTTACTTACGCCTACAGTAGCGTTATATATATTTGATTTCTGGTTGATCTGCTGGTGGCTGTACTTGCTGCAGTGCATCTACTATCAAATTGGGAGCAATTTGGAGTCAGACTTGCGACCACTGTGTTTTAGTGACGCACATATCCATCGCAAAGACCGAAGTGGGAAAATTTATTAGGGCCCGGGGTTGTATTTCAATTAGGCACAGTCTGCCAGTTTCTTTTTATTTTACGTTTATTTTTTTCATAACTCAGCGTCATCTCATCTGGCATAGTAGTGTGCTGTAATACTTGGCTAGAAAATAGCCATAGGAGAATACAAACGGCTTACTTACGCCTACAGTAGCGTTATATATATTTGATTTCTGGTTGATCTGCTGGTGGCTGTACTTGCTGCAGTGCATCTACTATCAAATTGGGAGCAATTTGGAGTCAGACTTGCGACCACTGTGTTTTAGTGACGCACATATCCATCGCAAAGACCGAAGTGGGAAAATTTATTAGGGCCCGGGGTTGTATTTCAATTAGGCACAGTCTGCCATTTCCTTTTTTATTTTACGTTTATTTTTTTCATAACTCAGCGTCATCTCATCTGGCATAGTAGTGTGCTGTAATACTTGGCTAGAAAATAGCCATAGCAATAGGATAGCATCGTTTGGTTTTAAAAACTAAAAAACACAAAAAAAAAACAACAAAAAAAAAAAAATTAAAAAAAAAATACAAGTTATAACTCTCATTTTCAAAATGTTTAACCCGAGGGCTAGGGGTAGAGGATGAGGGCGGGGACGTGGGCGTCCAACTACTGCAGGGGTCAGAGGCCGTGGTCCTGGGCGGGGTGAGACACCACCTGCTTATGAGGGAGCAGGGGAACGCCGCAGAGCTACACTCCCTAGGTTCATGTCTGAAGTTACTGGGAATCGTGGTAGAGCACTGTTGAGGCCAGAACAGTGCGAACAGGTGATGTCGTGGATTGCCGACAATGCTTCGAGCAATTTGTCCACCAGTCAGTCTTCCACGCAGTCCACCCATGTCACCGAAATCGGCACTCCTCCAGCTCCTGCACCTCAGCCTCCTCCCCCCCAGTCTGCCCCCTCCCAGCAAAATTTGCCATTTGAACCGGCATACTCTGAGGAACTGTTTTCTGGACCCTTCCCACAGTCACAAACCACTTGTCCGGTTGCTGATGAGCAATTTTCCGATGCCCAGGTTTTCCACCAGTCGCAGTCTGTGGGTGATGATGACCTTGTTGACGTAGTGGAAGAAGTGTGTAAAGAGGTGTCCGACGATGAGGAGACACGGTTGTCAGACAGTGGGGAAGTTGTTGTCAGGGCAGGAAGTCCGAGGGGGGAGCAGACTGAGGGATCGGAGGATGATGAGGTGACAGACCCAAGCTGGGTTGAGAGGCCGGGTGAACACAGTGCTTCTGAGACGGAGGAGAGTCCTCGACCAGAACAGGTTGGAAGAGGCAGTGGTGGGGCCAGACGGAGAGGCAGGGCCAGAGCTGGTGCATCAGCGCCAAATGTGTCAACTAGTGAAGCTCCCGTGGCGAGGGCTCCTGCGGCGAGGGCTAGATTTTCAGAAGTCTGGAGGTTCTTTAAGGAAACACCGGATGACCGACGGACTGTGGTGTGCAACATTTGCCAAACCAGGATCAGCAGGGGTTCCACCACTACTAGCTTAACTACCACCAGTATGCGCAGGCATATGAATGCTAAACACCCCACTCAGTGGCAACAAGCGCGTTCACCTCCGGCCGTGCACACCACTGCTCCTTCCCCTGTGTCAGCTGATAGTCAGCCCCCTGCCCAGGACCCTGCCACAAAAACCCCATCGTCACCTCCACGATCCTCCACAGCATCCACCAGCGTTCAGCTCTCCATACCCCAGACGCTGGAGCGGAAACGCAAATATAGTGCAACCCACCCGCACGCCCAAGCCCTTAATGTGCACATCTCCAGATTGCTAAGCCTGGAGATGCTGCCCTATAGGCTAGTAGAGACCGAGGCCTTTCGCAGCCTCATGGAGGCGGCCGCCCCTCGGTATTCGGTCCCCAGCCGCCACTACTTTTCCCGATGTGCCGTCCCAGCCCTGCACCAGCACGTGTCAGACAACATAATCCGTGCCCTGACCAACGCCGTTTCTGACAAGGTCCACCTGACCACGGACACGTGGACGAGTGCTGCCGGGCAGGGCCACTATATATCTCTGACGGCACATTGGGTTAACTTGGTGGAGGCTGGGACCGAGTGTGACCCTGCGGCTGGTCATATACTGCCGACGCCGAGGATTGCGGGGCCTACCTCGGTCCAGGTGTTTGAGGCCTACTATGCCTCCTCCTCCTCCCACCCCTCCTCAACCTCCTCCTCCGAACGACCATCCGTGGGCATGGCGCCATCAGTCGGTAGCTCTAGGCACAGCAGCAGTGCCGTCGCTAAGCGACAGCAGGCGGTGCTCAAACTGCTGAGCCTAGGCGATAAAAGGCACACCGCCCAAGAACTATTACAGGGCATCACGGCGCAGACTGATCTGTGGCTGGCACCGCTGAACCTGAAGCCAGGCATGGTTGTGTGTGACAACGGCCGTAACCTGGTGGCGGCTCTGCAACTCGGCAGACTGACACATGTGCCATGCCTGGCCCATGTGTTAAATCTGATAGTTCAGCGTTTCCTCAAGACATACCCCAATCTGTCTGATTTGCTCACGAAGGTGCGCCGCATCTGTGCGCATTTCAGGAAGTCCAGCACAGATGCTGCCACTCTCAGGGCAGCGTAGCGCCGCCTCCAACTGCCCGCTCACCGACTGTTGTGCGACGTGCCCACGAGGTGGAATTCAACACTGACCATGTTATCCAGAGTTTACCAGCAGCGCCGAGCGATTGTAGACTGCCAGATGTCAACTTCCACCAGAACTGGTAGTCAGGTCAGTCAGCTTCCTCAAGTCTACAATGAGGAGTGGACGTGGATGTCTGATATCTGTCAGGTGCTGAGTAACTTTGAGGAGTCAACACAGATGGTCAGTGGCGATGCCGCCATCATCAGCCTCACCATCCCGCTGCTTGGCCTGTTGAAAAACTCTCTGGTCAGCATGAAGTCGGAAGCTTTGCGCTCCTCACAAGAGACAGGGGAAGAAGATTCCCTTGTTGATAGCCAAAGCACCCTTAGGTCTGTTTCTCAGCGCATATCGGAGGAGGTGGAGGTGGAGGAGGATGAGGAGGAAGAGGAGGAGAATGTTGGCGAGACACAAGAGGGGACCATTGTTGAGTCCTACACTGTTGAGCGTGTATGGGCAGAAGAAGAGGAGTTGGAGGAGTTGGAGGAGGAGGAAATGGACAGTCAGGCCAGTGAGGGGAGTGAATTCTTACGCGTTGGTACTCTGGCGCATATGGCAGATTTCATGCTAGGCTGCCTATCCCGTGACCCTCGCGTTCAAAGAATTTATTCCAGCACCGATTACTGGGTGTTCACTCTCCTGGACCCACGGTACAAGCAAAATCTTTCCACTCTCATCCCTGGAGAGGAAAGGAGTGTGAGAATGCATGAATACCAGCAGGCCCTGGTGCACAAGCTGAAACAGTATTTCCCTTCTGACAGCGCTAGCGGCAGAGTGCGTAGTTCTGCGGGACAAGTAGCGAGGGAGAGTAGGCGAGCAGGCAGCTTGTCCAGCACTGGCAAGGGTACGCTTTACAAGGCTTTTGCCAGCTTTATGTCACCCCAGCAAGACACTGTCACCTGTCCCCAGTCTCGGCAGAGTAGGGCTGATCTTTACAGAAAGATGGTGAGGGAGTACGTAGCTGACCATACCATCGTCCTAAATGATCACACAGCTCCCTACAACTACTGGGTTTCAAAGCTGGACATGTGGCACGAACTGGCGCTCTACGCCTTGGAGGTTCTTGCCTGCCCTGCCGCTAGCGTCTTGTCAGAGCGGGTTTTCAGTGCAGCTGGTGGCATCATCACCGATAAGCGTACACGCCTGTCGACTGACAGCGCTGACAGGCTGACGCTTATCAAGATGAATAAAGCATGGATTTCTCCTAATTTCAAATCTCCAGCAGGTGAAGGAAGCTCAACCTGAATAATTTATCCACTCCTCCTCCTCCTCATTTTCCTCCTTCTCCTCCTCTTTCTACAGTAAAGCAGAGGAAACTGGCTGTTTTTTGACAGGGCCCACTGGCTCTAGGTATAGTACTTTATGCATTTAATTTTTCTGGAGGGCCACCGACACGGTCCTCTGTTTTAAACAATTTTTGGGAGTGCCACATACAGGCACTCAATCTATTCAATTTTTCTGGAGGGCCACCTTTCCGGTCCTCTGTTTTAAACAATTTTTTGGGACTGCCACATACAGGCACTCAATCTATTCCATTTTTCTGGAGGGCCACCTACCTGCTACTCTGGTTTGAAAAATTTTTTGGACTGCCACATACAGGCACTCAATCTATTCCATTTTTCTGGAGGGCCACCTACCTGCTCCTCTGGTTTAAAAACTTTTTTGGACTGCCACATACAGGCACTCAATCTATTCCATTTTTCTGGAGGGCCACCTACCTGCTCCTCTGGTTTGAAAAATTTTTTGGACTGCCACATACAGGCACTCAATCTATTCCATTTTTCTGGAGGGCCACCTACCTGCTCCTCTGGTTTGAAAAATTTTTTGGACTGCCACATACAGGCACTATCCAAATTGAATTGTCTCCATAGCAGCCTCCACACGTTGTCTCCATTGCTACCTCCAAAAGTCGTCCATATAGCTGCCTCCATACATCGTCCCTTTATCAAACGAGGTTTGTCAGGCCGAAATTTGGGTTGTTTTCATGGATTCCACATCAAAGTTGTTAACTTTGTCGCCACCCTGCTGTGTTATCCACAAAATACACTGGCAAACTTTTACCATTTACGGATATTATTTCAGCGCTTCTTGCGCATCTGTTTACATTCCCCTCACCCGCCATATCCTAAACTTATAAGAACGCTACTACACTTGATCTTATACAAAAGGTTCTTAGAAGTGCTGTTTGGGGAGTAGCCTAGAGACAGGGGCTTGGATTGGCGAAAGCTCGCCTAGCAGCGGAGCGCCAGCTCCATGCGCATCATGCGCTTCTTGCGCATCTGTTTACATTCCCCTCACCCGCCATATCCTAAACTTATAAGAACGCTACTACACTTGATCTTATACAAAAGGTTCTTAGAAGTGCTGTTTGGGGAGTAGCCTAGAGACAGGGGCTTGGATTGGCGAAAGCTCGCCTAGCAGCGGAGCGCCAGCTCCATGCGCATCATGCGCTTCTTGCGCATCTGTTTACATTCCCCTCACCCGCCATATCCCAAACTTATAAGAACGCTACTACACTTAACTTGGTGCAGGCTGGGACCGAGTCTGACCCTGGGGCTGGTCATATACTGCCGACGCAGAGGATTGCGGGGCCTACCTCGGTCCAGGTCTCAAAGGCCTACTATACCTCCAAATCCTCCCACCCCTCCTCCACCTCCTCCTCCTCCGAATTACCATCCGTGGGCATGGCGCCATCAGTCGGTAGCTCTAGGCACAGCAGCAGTGCCGTTGCTAAGCGACAGCAGGCGGTGCTCAAACTGCTGAGCCTAGGTGATAAAAGGCACACCGCCCAAGAGCTATTGCAGGGCATTCCACATCAAACTTGTTAACTTTGTCGCCACCCTGCTGTGTAAGCCACAAAATATACTGGAAAACTTTTTTCATTTACGGATATTATTTCAGCGCTTCTTGCGCAGATGTTTACATTCCCCTCACCCGCCATATCCCAAACTTATAAGAACGCTACTACACTTGATCTTATCCGAAAGGTTCTTAGAAGTGCTGTTTGGGGAGTAGCCTAGAGACAGGGGCTTGGATTGGCGAAAGCTCGCCTGGCAGCGGAGCGCCAGCTCCATGCCAAGAACCAACTAACATAGTTTTAACTGCAGTACCTTTAATCTACTACTAGTTCACTGCCTCCATACATCGTCCCCTTATCAAACGAGCTGTGTCAGGCAGAATTTTGGATTGTTTTCATGGCTTCCATGTTAACTTTGTCGCCACCCTGCTGTGTAATCCACAAAATATACTGGCAAACTTTTATCATGTACCAATATTATTTGAGCGCTTCTTGCTCACCTTCTTTGGTTCCTCTCTGCTACCCATTGGTTTGAAGCCTGAGTCCATTTAGGGTATGTCGCCATGCCACTCTCTAGCCTTCCGCTGCTGCCGCTGCCTCTGCATGCCGTCCCCTATAGTGTCAGGGTCAATTATTGGATGTTTTAGATGCTATCTAGCTTCATTCTGTCACTCTGTCATGGCCATGCTGTTGCCCATAATTTTGGCATAATGGTGCGATTAAGCAGCCTCAGAGGCATCCATGCATGCTGCCCCTGCTGTTTCCTGTCCATTTCCGTGGTGTTTCCATCCTTTACTGAGGTTCCCAGGTGTTTGGCCAAGCTTCCCTGTGCAGAGCCTTGGTCCCCTTGAAAAATGCTCGAGTCTCCCATTGACTTCAATGGGGCTCGTTACTCGAAACGAGCACTCGAGCATCGGGAAAAGTTCGTCTCGAATAACGAGTACCCGAGCATTTTAGTGCTCGCTCATCTCTATTGCTGACATAATATTGTTAATGACAGTAATGCTAAAAGCATATAGGGAGAGTAAGGGTAATGCATGAGTAGAAGCAGCTTAGTATAGAGGGTGCGGCAGTCTAACAGCCGGTTAATCTTCTGCTGCCTGAAAGGAATTGCCCCAGTAACCTTTCAGGCTCATTATCATAATTTTAAAAGTTCAATTTGGAAAGGAGGCCATTGCATTTTTATTAGCAATGAATATAACATTTATTATTGGGTAACTTTATTCCCATACTAAGTATTGTTCATGATTTCTGTAAATGCTTTTATTTACACACACACTGAGCAAGAATTTAGTGTTATAAATACTCTTTCAAGCTGAATTCTTGTCAGTTTGATCATAATACAGCTTAAATTAGTGTTTATAATCTCATAGCACACAGATAAGAGGTAAAAATGGCAAGGTCAGGCTGCTTTTCTGCCGAATTTCCATGCACATTTCTCCAGAAGGCAAATCAAACTCCCCCACAATGTGATGCTCAAACACTGCAGTAGCTAATGGTCTTCCCCATTCTTCCTGGCAGTCAGACACAATACTCTTGATATACTAGGTATGACAAGAAATCTCTCACGTCTATGTCCTGACATTGAGTTCCCCATTGTGGTCTACAGCTACTGAAACATGAAGTCAGATCTGTGGCCTAAAACTCTGTTCTGGGATAAGAAGACTGCCTGAAAGTGAGTATATGCATGTGTGTATTTGTGTATAAATGTGTGTGTCTGTTGTATGTCTCTTTATATTGTATATGTGTGTGTCTGCTGTTTGTATGTGTATATGCTGTATGTGGGATTATGGTCCATATATTCTGAATGTGTGTGCATATGCTGTATGTGTGTATATGCTGTATATAATGTATGTGTGTGCGTATGATATATGGTTGTATATTATGGTGTGTATATTCTGTATGTATGTGTATATGCTATATGTAAGTACATGCAGTATGTGTGGTTTGTTTATACTGTATGCATATGTAAATATGGTTTGTATATGCAATATGTGTAGAACTTTATGTGTGCGTAAATGAGTGTATAAATCTGTGTGAGTACACAAATATGTATGTATTTTTTAAATAGAGGTTTTCTGTGCAGAACTTTTCTATGGAACCCAGCCTCTCCTAGTTATGCCCCTGCCTGAGAGGTGAGGGGCACATTTGAGATAAAATTCAAAGATAAGTGTCCACAGTTTAGACATTCCCTGGGAACCATTGTCTCAGCACAAACATCACATGCTGCAACATATTTCTTATCATCAGCAAGGCCACTTTTGCTACCGGTAAGATTGTGAAATCAACTGTCTATAAACAGTTCATCAAATGCAGCAATGTTCAGCACCATGACATTCCTCCATAACCTTAAACCTGTACAGAAAAAATATCTTCAGGGATGTTATCAGGAATCAGATGTTTATTGTTGCAGGTCAGTTAACAAAACTGGGTCACTAGCAGACAAGTCAACTTTAGGGGGCAATATAGACACGGGTTTAGAGTTTTGAAAAACCACATAAACTAACACTGAGGGACTTAATGTCTTTGGCCTTTAAGCAGGGCCGGCTCCAGGTTTCAGTGGGCCCCTGGGCGACAGCGCCTCACTGGGCCCCATAGCAGTAAACTCATGTTGTGGCATTAAAAACGCAAAACCTTAAGATACCAATATTAATATACAGCCCCCCATGCTCCGTTAATATACAGTCCCCCAGGCTCCATTAATTAATATCCCCTCCCAGCCAGAATACAGTAATACAGCACAGTATAAGACGCTCCCCGGCAGAAATACATCGGCCACGTCGATGTTACTATGGTATGTGCGGGCCCGCTTGTGGTGCCGCCCCCTGTCAGCCGCGCCTGCACTATGAGTGCGGCGCTTCTCTCAATTACATCGGCGACAAGTATGCCGATCTAAGTGAGTTTACTTATGTTGCCAGTTTGTGCCGTGGGCCCCTCTGGGACCTCTGGGGCCCCGGCACTTGCCCGGGTAAGCCGGGTGCTGGCGCCGGCCATGCGTTTAAGTCCACAATCGCCTTTTCTCACACCTTATTCTCAGTCAAAGAACAAACAACTGGTGACTTCATTTGAGGTTCCAGAAAAACCTGGGGACCCAAGTGACCTCCTCGATTATCACTTAGGTGCTGATGCTTTTTCAACAGAGATCTGGTAGAACAGGACTGGATGAAATGACCAGTACACAGTATTTCTTACAGAAATCTCTGCATTGCTGACATAGCTCCCACGTCAACTTGCGTGGGTACATTCACATCTATTTCCATGGTTTCACATGACTCCAAGTGATCACCAAATCAGGAGTCGAAGGTGTAGAAGAAAAAGACAGAAGAGACTGAGGGGAAGTGGTAAGAGAATGTCCTCAGTTGCGTTCCCTGAGCTTACAAGAAGGTCTCTCAAGGTATCGGACAGATATACTCTAAGAGCACAGTCATTCCAACCAGAGGGAACACACCACTTCCTAAACTCAGCTGGACGCTGAAGATTTTAACTGACTTTCTACAGGGCAGCCTTGTCAGGTTCCTCATATAGCAGACGCAAAGCAGGAAAAAATAAATCTACAGATAACAACTCAGGAGATTGTGGAGAAAATGCCCACTCCAGAGGATCCCCACACAAAGGACAAATAATTATGCCCACCCTTTGCACATTGTTATCAGAGGAATAATGTCTTAAACATAAATATAACTTGCAGATAGACAAAACAATTGCGAAAACAGACAAACAAAGTAAGGCAGTACCGGGTCAAAACCAAGATGGCAGTGAAGCACAAAATCAAGAGGCAAGGGATTGTCACATAAACAAAGCAGAGGTCAGATACACAGAATAGCAACGGAATAACAATAGCAATAGGCAACGGGAAATGGATAACAAGTGTCGGGGAACTAAAATAACCAGCAACCTGTAACTGGGCAGATATGTAAAAGAGTTCCTGGATGCCGCCCCCGGCTCCTGGCTGGTTTGGATGTACATCACTCCATCCACAGTTGAACAAAAACCGTAACTCAAAAACTGGACAAGTAGCTAATAAAGAGGACGTCTCACTTGCTGATTTTCAGTTATTTGTGGCTATTCGATTAGCTACTCCAGGCCTCTATTTACCCTCTTAATTCCCATGGGAGATATTCGGGTGTACTTAATTCCTCACTCTGCACCTGTATTCTAGTTTTCTGTTAAAAAA
This sequence comes from Engystomops pustulosus, assembly GCF_040894005.1. Taxonomy (NCBI): domain Eukaryota; kingdom Metazoa; phylum Chordata; class Amphibia; order Anura; family Leptodactylidae; genus Engystomops; species Engystomops pustulosus. The sequence goes on along the minus strand of NC_092411.1, from coordinate 111,007,140 downwards.
AACACAAAGTAGATTCTGTAGTGTGTGTTCACCTAATTTTAAGGCCTTTTAACCCCTAAGTGATGCAGCCTGAAAAGGCTTTATTTTCATATGTGGCGGTTTAAGGGCCAACACTTATTTTTTTCCATTTGCTACCTTGAAATTTTTTTGCGGCATTTTTTTATGTGACACATAGGGCTAGTTAAAACGTAGTAAAAGTTTAAAGATTTTTTTAAAATGTATTTTTAGTTTTAGATTTAGTTTAGTTTTTAGATTTGTTTTTCTTATTAAGCCCTAATTCTATAGACATTGATTCCCATACCCCCATTTGATTATACTTTTCTTGACCCTTAGGGAGGATTTACTCTGTGTGTGTGTTGCATGTCTATAGCGCATCAGTTGTATGTTGTCTCGGTTACTTTTTCATTTTTTCTCCGCATCGATTTTTATAAACATTTTTTATGCTTCTATTGTTCAATTTTTTTCATGTCAGTGAAAATAAATGAATGTTTAACATTGATTATAAAACATAACACCTGGTTCTCTAGCATCATCAGTGAAATAAATTGACCAATCTTCATTTTTTTCTTTAGGAGGCCCATACACTTCTATTGCGGATTTGTGATCCACATGCGTGAAAAAAGTAGGACAGGATTCAAATACTTTTTCACAAGCAACGGATCATTGGAAAACAACTGAAATGTGAAAATGGTCATTGAAAAAAATAGCTCAGTAATGTATCTGTGAAAATCACAGAATCATGACTTGAAAAACAACGCCATTAGGGATTCATTTGGTGTCTCTTCCCCTTTTGCAGATTTCAGTACTACGCAGTACTATGTTCCTGCTTTTTTTAACCCCTTAACGCCACAGCCCTTTTCCGTTTTTGCGTTTTCATTTTTCACTCCCCACATTCAAAAATCTATAACTTTTTTATTTTTCCATATACAGAGCTGTGTTATAGCTTATTTTCTGCGTAACAAATTGCACTTCAAAATGGTCATATTTAATATTCCATGCCATGTACTGCGGGAAAAAAATTCCAAATGCAGTGAAATTGGTAAAAAAATGCATTTGTGCCGTATTCTTGTGGGTTTGGATTTTATGGATTTCACTGTGTGCCCCAAATGACATGTCTACTATATTCTTTGGGTCGGTATGATTACGAGGATACCAAATGTGTTTATGTTTTCATACATTTGCAAAAATGAAAACCTCCTGCACAAAAGATTTTTTTGGGATTTTGCCGTCTTCTGGCGCTAATAACTTTTTTATACTTTGCTGTACGGAGCTTTGGGAGGTGTAGTTTTTTGCGGATTTTGATTACGTTTACAATGTTATCACTTTTAGGACTGTACGACCTTTTGATCACTTTTTATAGAATTTTTTATTTTCCATTACGGGGTTAAACACAGTGAAAAACCATCATTCTATTTTAATAGATCGGGCATTTTCGGACGCAGCAATATCTAATGTGTTTATGATTTTTGCTGTTTATTTATATTTATATCAGTTCTAGGGGAAGGGTTTGAGTTTTTAGGTTTTTTTATCATAATTTTTTTTTAAACTTTTTTTTTTACTATATTTCAGACTCCCTAGGGTACTTTAACCGTACAGTATGGCAGTACAGGCGGTCCCCTACTTAAGAACACTCGACTTACATACGACCCCTTGTTACAAACGGACCTCTGGATATTGGTAATTTATTCTAATTTAGTCCTAGGCTACAATGATCAGCTATAACAGTTATCACAGGCGTCTGTAATGAAGCTTTAGTGTTAATATTGATTCTTATGACAACCCAACATTTTTAAAATCCAATTGTCACAGAGACCAAAAAAGTTCTGGCTGGGATTACAATGATAAAATATACAGTTCCGACTTACATACAAATTCAACGTAAGACCAAACCTACAGACCCTATCTTGTATGTAACCCGGGGACTGTCTGTATATGGGCATTTTACTCCTTATTCATTACAATGTGCTGATAGCACATTGTAATGAATAGGTTAATACGAAGTAGCCTTGGGCTTTTGGAGGACCGAGGCTACCATGGCGATGGATTGCCGCTCACCAATGAAGTCACGGGGAGCGACGTTCCTCGGAAAAATTTTTGCTGGCGTGAGCCATCTCCATGCACCCGCACCTGGCATGTGACGTAGTATTAGTAGTCGGTAATGGGTTAAAAAACAGTAGCACTAATCTGCACATGAAAAAAACATTAAAATTACATTGAAAATGCATTGAAAACACGTGCGAAAAACTGAGACACTGAACAAACTCTGACTGAAAATTGATTGAACTCTGATAACCAAACCCTGATTGCACCCTGATCCGACACTGATGTGGAAGGGGCCTAACAATATAATCTTGCTTAGACTGGCAGCACTGCTGTTTAGTAAGAAAGCAGGAACTCCTTACATCATAGATCTCTATGATGTAAGGAGTTCCGTCAACAGCAGTGTGAATTAGTCTGTTACATATAAGTATGTGGACCAGAAGTGATCTGCATATAATCTCTCATTTCAAAACTATATGCCCACCTTGACGCTTCTACAACCACTATGATTTGCCTCTCAGTTTGCCATTTGCCAGGTTCATTCATATTATTCATGTTTTGTATTAAGGACACACTGAATTCCTTGTGTGAGGTGAGAAATATTTAAGCTTCACAGTCATTTTTTAACTGCCCTGCACTTGCACTAGATTATTGATTACTGAATGGTGAAATATTTATTGGTGAAATGATTTACTAAATATAATGGAAAAAAAACAAAAGCTAAGATATAGGCAAAAAAACCCACCCTTTCATCTTGTGCAACAGATACGCAAATCTTGTGAGCCCAATGACCGCATTATACATTTCTTATTTTAACTCTAGAAGCATTTTTCAAATGAGCAATTTAAATCTGTGTTGACTTGGTGATTCAATAATCATTAATTATTATATATTGTTGTGCTGTCTATGTGATGGATACTTCCTTTGTGAGTTATTAACAGAAGACACACTACACACTTCTGGTATTACTCTTCATGAGATGGAGAGGAGGAGTCTGGAATGTAATAAAGGTAAACATTGTGGTTTCCTTTCTGCTTTTACATTTATTAACCCAATAAATACTTTAAGGTTTCCTTTAGGCTTATATATTTTTGAGTTGCTTCATTCTGTGAAGTTCTTCTATTACACCCAAAAGATGTTTGAATGACAATATGAATATCTTGTATCCTTTATGAATGCTACTATACTATGGGTTATAGTCTGTTGATATGCTTTCCTTTCTATGTTATGTTACTTCAGTGAAAGAATTGGAGATACCTAAAACTTCACTTTTAAATGGATAATAGCAACATAAAAAGACTGAGGGCGCGTTCACGCATTCCGCTATCGTCGTGTTCATAACGCGACGCTAGCGGAATGTGTGAACGCGCCCTGACAGATTAAAGACTATAACATGAAAAATACATATGCAGCGTGCAGTACGAAGGTATGTACAGCATGGGGCACCAGCTAGGTGCATGTGATTCCTGCGCTCCTAGACCTAGGTTTCGTGTACCTCTTATGTTGAGCCATACCCCAACTTTGATTACTGAGATATGTTACTGCTGATAATATGTATGCAATACCTGATGTACTGTGAAATACCATGTATAGCCTTTAGTAAATGTTTAGTAAATTGTGTAAATGTTTTTTTGGTGCACTTTGTTCATGCTGCAGAACTGTGGCTCATGTCAGACAGAACTGTTGTGCATGGTCCGATTAAGCACTAACAAGTCTCTTTTGGTGCACTTTTTTCCTTGTCGGGCACAGTGCTGCCACGACATAAAACTAGCGAAGACACTTTATAAATAAATGTGCAAACAGTCTGCATGTTCTTTCTAGAACAAAGTCAGACAGAAAACAGGTACAAACACTTTAATAAATGTGGGCCAGTATCCTGTGTTCAAATGGAAAACTGGCAGATTTTTTTCCCTTTGCTGCGCCTCTTGCGCCGTATTTATGAAGTCTCAGTGTCACAATTTGGGTAGTTTTCTGACACTCACGGCTTGTTCTTTTTTTGGGGGGGCAAAATTGTGGCACGGCTTCTATTTTTCCGAACTTTTTTGTGGTGCAGTTCCTGATGCACAATTTTACTAGCTAAAAGCTGGTCTCCAGATGTCTATTTCACCTTCTTGAATGTGGAGTCAGTTCTTAACCTTTTGGTTCATGAGCCAAATCATTAATCCCATTAAATTGCGCAACAAAATTACATCCCCCTGAAAAATATAGCAGTAGTTATCATTTGGCACTCCACCTTGGGGAAGGATAGTGCACACATTGAAGTTATAACCTATAGTAGTGAGAGGAAACCCAAGAGTGGGGCATTTAGGATGGCACATTAGGATGGTTAACCATGAGTTTACCACATACAATAAAGTCAGATTTTACCCTCAGGCACAGCAGCTTTAAGCTACATCTCTGCATTTAACTATATAAATGGGATGAAATTGCCCTCTGTCTTGAGATGCTAGGAGAACAAATGCCCAATGTGAAAAATGTATGGACAATGGATAAAATATTGCACAGAGACCAGCGAGTGCAGAAATCACAATGAATAACTGTGAATTGTGAACTACTTACTGTTTCTAAGGATTCCCCAGATTTATTTCTATAACAAAGCCTGTGTTAATTAGCATCGGTCTATGTACCAGGAACTGTGCCTTCTTTATTAGACTATTTGTAACTTTCACAATATGTGCCTCTTGTAAAAGCTACTAATCCTATTACCTCTTGTAAGATGGTTTGTAACTAACATATTTGCTGAATTAATATACAGAAAACAACTGATTTTGTACATCTGAATTCCAGGCCTCATTTATTAAGCCATTCTGTAGAGCCCCAAAATGATATAACACATAGGGACTCTAATCGGAAATGTTAGTCATCTAGTAAAATGTTAGTCAAGTAAGAACAGAAACCAAAAGATGAATAAAATTAATTCTACTCAAAGTTATTGTGTAAAGACAGCTGAAGGCTGGGATTAGGGGCCAAATAAATATTATCTCTAAAGTGGTTAGAATGATATCATTAGTCCAGTTCACACTAAGTCTACTTTACTAATCTAAAAATCATCACCTTTTGGAAACCATCATTCAGAGTCATCCTGTCACACTGAATATCTATTATTTATTTACAGAACTTAAATAGACTCAATAAAACAATGGCTTCCAACGACTTCAATCAATAACAGACATTTTTCTTACACCTAGTGTAAATGTGTTTTTGAGCACAAAATAATCAGCATAGGTTGTCATCTGATCCTCATAGCCTTTTTTACTGCTTACCTTTTTTGTTTTTTGCCCCCTAAAAAATACTTTAACTATAAAAATACAAAATACATATATAGAAATGTTAGTACGGATTCTTATCATAATCGGCACTATGAGGAAATCTTTTTGCTTAGTTGTGCATTGACATCTCTGACATTTAACTGATTTCCTGGCTGAATACTGATGCTTTATTGTTTATATGCCATTCACTGTAAAAAAAAAAAATGGAGCAAATGGAGCATTTACACGTTTGCAGACCAATAGAAGTCAATGGGTTCATACAAAAAGAAAAGGTTGGGATATAAAGAACATCCAAAAGTGCTCCATTTTTCTCAGATGCTTGGGCGCTGGGGATTTTGCTAACAAATTTTGAAAACCATTTGCATATGCTAAAATAACGTATAACTGGATGCCTTACATACATGAAAAAAAGCAAGTCTCACACATAAACTACTAAAATGGATGCTCAATGGACCTGCCTGTGTGAATGAGCCCTAAGGTTGAATTAACATCTGCACTCAGGGCATATTGTCATTCCCTTCTATTATTTATAACAAAAAATAGTGCTGCAGCCCACATTTTTGAATTACAAACAATAGGAGCAAGGCAAAATGGAACCATCTGTGGAACACATATTGAATGGATGACTTTGGATAATGTGCAAAGTGTACAAGAAACATGTAGCTTTGATGTGAACCAAGCCTTAAGTGGAGTGAGATTGTGACATTTTTGGTGACTTCTTTAAAGGGAACCTACCACCACGAATCTACCTATAAAGGTAGATCGGGTGGTAGGTGGATCAATAGGACGTGAGGATAGCCCTTTTAAGGGCTAATCCTCACATCCCCGCACTGTTTTGTGAACTTATATTATAGCTTTATGCTAATTATGTTATGCGGCTACTGGGGCGTGGAGTAGCCGCAGCTGTGGCTACACGGCGCGGCTACTCCACGCCCCAGTAGCCACTTTACCCCTCCTACCCACAATCTTTGGCGCACAGCTCCTTGCAGCTGCGCGGCCTCATCCGACGAACCTGCCGTCTGCGCATGCGCAGAACAGCAGGCCCGCGCCTGTTTCGGAGCAGTGACCGCACATGCGCGGGCCTGCTGCAAGGAGCTGGGCGCCGAAGATTGTGGGTAGGAGGGGTAAAATGGTTACTGGGGCGTGGAGTAGCCGCGCCGTGTAGCCACAGCTGCGGCTACTCTACGGCCCAGTAGCCGCATAACAAAATTAGCATAAAGCTATAATATAAGTTCACAAAACAGTGCGGGGACATGAGGATTAGCCCTTAAAAGGGCTATCCTCACGTCCTATTGATCCACCTACCACCCGATCTACCTTTATAGGTAGATTCGTGGTGGTAGGTTCCCTTTAACAGGTTGCTTATGTTAATTTGTTGTGAGGCTAACCACGCTCACTCACCGATACACTTTCAAGAATTGAGTGAGCAGCTTCAAATGAAAAAAATAGAGTTTGTTTGCACAATACAGCCAAAAAAATCTCATTGTCCTATTTTGATACACATACACTTTGGGGATCTATTTTAAAAAGAAATTGTAATAATCTCAGTTGTACATGAATATTAAAAGTTTCTCATTTAGTTCCTCTTTTCTGTTTTATGAGCTGGAGGTTGAAGCATGCAGTACACACCCCTAAGCTCATTCACCAGTCATCAATGCTATTTGGCAAAAAGTATTCAAATGAACAAGTCATAACATGGAGTGCTTGGCAATTTGCACAGATCTATTGTATTACTATATTTGTTATTGTGTGGCTCCCTGCACCTGTTCCTCACTTGCTTGGTATACTCGCTTATTGATAGCACAGATTCAGTGTCAATGGTACAGAACATCAAGAATACTAGTGGTGTATGCTGATGACGCTTATATACTAAATGTCAATGTATACATAGCTAGAACTTAATTTCTAGTAATACAATATACCTATATTGACTTACCTGAAAAGCAGAGTTAGTGTGACCAATAGATTCATCTGGGATTTTTTCACTAAGCTCCATGTCACATCAGCAAGAATTTGTAAATGTTCCAGGCATACAAGTGATTCCTGAATACACAAGTGCAGAGGTTTACCTGCCTGCAGTCACTCCCCGCTTGTATTTTGTTTCCTTGCTCCACCCTTTAAGAAAGATACTTATTCATTCTTAATAGATTGCTAAAGACTGTAGATTGCTCATTTCCATATAAAGATGTGAACTGCTTCAACTTCATGTGTCTATGCTTTATTTACCCAGAGGTGACAATAGTCTAATTCTTACACAATGTGCTCTCATCACACATAGCAAAAGTTAGTTAACTTTGTTAATGACACAGAAACTTACATACGTGAATGAAATCATTTGCAGGCTTTTGCAATCTATTGTGAAATGTGAAACTGTACTTAATATAGGTATAGATTAATCATGTAAAATGGTGAAATGATCATGGGCACCACGTGTAACACTTTGGCAGCAGAATCCCCACCGCACACTTTCTGCCTGACTCAAAGTAAAAATTGTTATTATACATGATCGTGTACATTGTGCATGTAATCTCCTTGCAAATACTGTGATACCATATTTTCATTGGGTTTACTTACCTCTGATCCTTCATGTAACTGTTTCCTGAAAGACTTATACAGATGTTTCCGAGCTTCCCTGTATTTGTTTTTCTCAAAATGAACTTTGAAATTCTGTTTACGCATTTACAATGATGTAACAAGACAAGAAGTAACCCCCTCACTATAGCCTATGAATCATTGTATTTCTATTTAATAATGTAATTTTACTAAATACATTGCTATCCAAAATACATGGAGAAAAAAAAACAGTGACTATTTATCCATGTACCTGCTCTTCGTCGTTTTTTTTAAAGTTCAAATTCTTTCTAAATATATAGTCATTAAATTGAGATGTTTTGTTGAGGCCCATTATCATAGCTATGCATGTCTATTTCCTTACCATGGAGTCACCCTTTAACAACACTTATTAAAAATAGCTTGTTCAACCTCTACAGACAACCAGTATATGTATACAGCTGTAATATGAGTACATGTAGCTTTGGATATTTGAATTGTAAGACCAAAGATGTGCGCTTGCAGCTGTTCATTACTATGTACTTACCCTAATGTACTGGAATTTATGCTTTTATTCTGTTAAATCAATCTGTTATATCACCATTGTCATAATTAAGTGCTTACATTTTTTCCCTACTAGATATTTTATAATCAGCTCTCTTAATTTTTATACTTGAATAATTGTTAAGAAACCACAGCAATGAAAATGCAGGCCATGTAAAGTCACAAAGATAAAGGTGCAGCAAAATACACTGTATAAAGTCACCAATGCTATGCTGATTCAATAATTGTAATCTGCCATCACCAAAAAAACTATGTGACAAACAGCCTCATGTAAGCCGTATACTACCAATTACAATGCCAAGTGGTGTAAAGCATGGAAACACTACTCAGCAGTGAAATGTGTTATATGGGGTGGACGTCATGTTTCTCTATGTGGCAGTCTTATAGAAAGGTCTCATTTTGGTTCCTTATTGCATTGTCAACTGTACCTTTTGGAGTAAGGAAACATGCTAGTTTGACCCAGGCCTCTTAGTTCCAATGGTAAGATATCCAAATGTGTTAGCATGTAAAGATATTTTGGACAATTGTGCACTTCAAACTCTTTTCTGTTTCAGTATGACTTTGCTATTGTGCACAAACCAAGGTCCACAAAGGCAAAGATAACTTAAAAGTCAGTTCCAAAACACAGTGTCTGACCTAAGTCTGACCTAAAATCTTAACACATAGGCAAAATTCCAACAGACACACTATAAATCTTATAGAATGCCCTCCCTGTAGATTAGATAGAGGTAAATGTGAGGAAGAGATGGATAAATAAATGGACAGAGGATTTATACTGCACAGTTTCATATATTTGCAGATGATATTATTATCTGTAAAATAATGGCTGATGAGGTTTAATGTAGATAAATGTAAAGTTATGGAATTGGGCCATGGAAACAAAAGAGTCAATTATTTGGTAAAAGTACAGCTGAAAAAGACTTGTTAATAAGGAAAATAAAATTATGGGATGTATTAAGAGAGGAATAGATTCTCATAATAAGGACACATTTTCACATAATACAAATCGCTGGTCGCACAAGTGACACACAAACTGAAATGGGTGCAAAGAAGAGCAACCATACTTTTAAGTGAATAGGAGGACTAGAATACGATGACACATTACTAAACTTGGAGTTATTCAGCTTAGAAAAAAAGCAACTAAGGGGAGACCTCACTACATTGTAGACATATCTGAATGGGCAGTACAGAGATCTCTCCAAAGATTTTCTTATACCCTAATCTGTGACTAAGACAATCCTCTCCACCTAGAGGAGAGGTGGTGCAACCATTGTCATTGACAGGGATTCTTTACTATAAGAGCAGTGAGACTATGGAGCTCTCTGCCGCAGGAGGTTGTTATGGCGGACTCTATGTACATGTTCAATAGAGGCCTGGGTGACTTTCTGGAGAGCAACAATATCACATATTATGGGAAGAAAACATTTTTAATCTTATAGGTTGGACTTGATGGACCTGTGTCTTTTTATCTCCACAGTCCTTTTTTACTGTCATCAACCAATCAGCAATGAGTCCATTGTTTGGCCTAAAAGTTAATAATAATTTGGTAGCGAGTAGGAAGATATGGGTATAATGTACTTCTGCGCCTGCCCATTCAACATGTTCGGAAATGGCATTAAATGACAGCCATTTGACATGTACAGTTTTACAGGGAAGGTGACAGCCATTTGACATGTACAGTTTTACAGGGAAGGTGGACAACCCACCTTACTGTTAGATATAGCAGGACATTTTATATTTCAAATACAATTTATAAACCCACTTGGGTTGTGCAACATCTTTGAAGTGCATCATACCATGTCAGTGTGATGGTGTCATGTACCATCCTAGAATTTGTATAGAAACATGGATCTGAGGGAGAAATACATTTGAGGAAAGATATTGCTATGATTTGACTGTATAATAGTGCTTTTGCAAAATCTGACTGCAATAAGTAGCCTTGTTGAAAAACATATAAATTCAGTAAAAAAGACTATCTACCCTAAAAAAATTACATTTTCATCAGCAATATGAAATAGGCTCATAAAATCATCTTTACCACTTTGTAACATTTACCTCTGTGGTAAAATAGGACAGAGGCTAAAACACATCAAAACTGGTACAGGCAAAATACTCTTTAATATGATTAAAGGAAACCTACCACCAGGATCAAGGTTCGTAAACTAAGCACACTCACATGCTTGTGTATGCCCCCTCTGCAATTCTTTTAAAATTATACTATTGAGCCTACAGACATACAACAACATGAAAGTGTGCTTGCTTTACTATGTTTGATCTTGTTGGTAGATGTACTTTATAGGGGTTGTCCAGCCACATCAAGTTGTCCACTATTAACAGTATAAGGGATAACTTACTGATTGGTGGGTGACCCAATGGTAAGAGCCCCATGGATCACAAGAACAGGGGTCTGTTGCACCCCCAAATGAACAGAGCAGCTGGTCACACAAGCACCTGTAACTGAGAACAGTACTCCATCAGTGTCATAGACAGTTATTGGAGCAGCACTCCTCATCTCCAATCTGCTGCTCCATTCATTTAGAGTACAATAGAAAACCATTTTCATGATCCATGGGGCTCAGACCACTTGGACCATACCGATCAAAGTTATCCCATGTCCACCAAACTTGCTGTGACTGGACTACCCCTTTAATAAATGATGTCTGCTCTAATGCAATTAATCAGAGAGCTGGCACTCATTCTTTGTTCCAGTCCAGCATATCACTGTTCTTATATACAGAATGAAACTGCACATATATTTGGGTAATAGATAAGAATTCAATGAGTCTGTGTACTGATTTAGCATATTAAGGAGTAGACCTGGATAGCCGTCAGCCCAGACTATTGTGTCTTTGGTTACACAGTGACGTCTGTTTACAGCCAATGCAGCAGTTAAGCAGCCCATTAAAAGTTAGTTTGCAGGATACTTGATGTGTAAATAGAGCAAAGTACTGTGTTCACCACGGGATTTTATTTTATTCTCATAGTCTATAAATCATAAATTAATTATTTTAGAGTCAACAAATAAACAATGTACATGTGTTCAATCATTAACCACTATGACTGGTATGGCTCCAAATGCCAGCACCCTTATGTGAAATTTATACCTGAAGCCTGTGTTGTGCATATAAGTACAGTGCAGTATGTTCTCTTCATAAGGAAATAGTAGAATAGATAAAAATAATCTTTATTTATATAGTGCCATCATATTCTGTTGCGCTTTACAAATCATAGTTAAAGGAAACACTACGGATCTACCTATTAAGGTAGATCCGGTGGTAGGTGCATTTAACGTATGTAAGGATAGCCCTTTTTAGGGCTAATGCTTTACTCCCCTCGATCTTTTCTAATCTTTAATCAGGGTAATATGCAAATTTTCTAAAGAGGGGAGTGGAATATCCAGACCTGAGGCTACACGGAGTTCTGCGCAGCTCCGGCTACTCCACACGCAAGTAGCCACTTTAGACAATTTGCATATTACCCTGATTAAAGATTAGAAAAGATCGAGGGGAGTAAAGTTTTAGCCCTAAAAAGGGCTACCCTCACATACATTAGATCGACCTACCACCGCATGTACCTTAATAGGTAGATCTGTAGTGGTAGGTTTCCTTTAAGTGTTCCTTGGTTCATTCCCTCCAGTGTCCCTCATAAGGTCACAATGCCTATTCAATTATTAAACTTCATCAAAGAGACAATCACAGAAAGCTAAATTCACACAATATTTTTTAAATTAATTATTTACAATTATTTTTTCATTATTTGTTGTAAAATTAAAAAGAACCTTTAATCACAGAAAACTCCTTTAATGGGACTGCAGAATTACAGATTTGTTTGTAGAGAACTAGATAAGAGCTTTAGGAAACATGAACATTGCAAAACAATGAGCAGCCCAAGTCAGAGCAAACATATCGACACAGCTGGGTAAATGAGAAGCTGAACCATTATCAATGAATATCCTTGATTAAGAAACTGGATTTTGTTGAGATTCAAGAAATAAGTCAATAAATCCTGTGTGGTTAGGGTCAGATCAGGATGCAGAGAAGGATTCTGAGATGTTTGTTACGGCTCATTTGTTTATGCTGTGTTTAGTATCCGAATGCACATGGATACTCTGACGTTTTTTGTTTTTGAAGAAGAAGAAGCTATTTTTTTAATGGGAGTGTACATAGTTAATATTATACAAATCAAATCTTGGAACTTGGTTAAAGGCCAAAGCAATGCACTTCCTTATGTATTTTACCCTTGTGGTTATTATTGTATTGCTCTTTACATATTATTGCTGGAGAATGTCCAATTCAATGTGGTCTTTATTTGAAAATTAAAAGTAAGAAAATGTTGGAATTGGTAGAGGCAGGTGGAAGGATATCATTTTGAGCTACAAAGCTTTAGTATTTGAGAAGATCTAGGGTTGCTTCACACACAGGACTGTGACCTACAGAAAAAACAAGAAAAACATAATAGCCAGTTGTTTTAAAGCTGCCTGCACATGTATGTATGTGTTTGTGTCAGTTTTGTGTTGTTGCTGCACTGTGTCTGCTGCAACCCTAAACTCTGCACCTCAAGGGGCATCCAGTGCCGATTAGCAGCGGCCACCATATTTCTGTCCAACATACTGTAATTGTGGTGCAGGCCCAGCGTGCAGCGTGATTGGCGCGTGCACCAGTCTTTAATAATCTGGTGCAAAAATTGAAAGTTGATTTTCCAGAAATGTAGAACTGAAAAATTTGGAAAGTGACGTGCGAGGAATGTAGATCTAAAAAAATTAGGAGGTGACATTCCGGGAATGCCTAACTGAAAAATTGGAAAGTGATATGTGGAACTTATTCGACACTGGCAAAATCAGGTTGCATGGGATCCATGTTCATGTTAATAAATGTTAGGATGTGCACATTGCTTGTAGAGAGGCGGATCGTCTTGTCGGCAATGCTGCACACACCCTCATTCTAAGCGCCTGCACAGCCGTATCTAGGGCCGTTACTAGGGGAAGTTAGCCCAATTTACTGTATATTATGGCAATATAGGTCATTTAAAAAAAAAAAAAAAACAATGAATCCAAGAAATTTTTTTGGGGGGTTAGGGATTGAATTAGCTGTAGTAGGTGAGGTGGGACTTCCCCTTTAAAATAGAATCCTTCTATAAAATGACAGCAAGTAGAGATCCAGAAAACCTTGAGGAATTGAAACAGAAAGTACATTGGAAAATTGTATTATTTTTCATTATACAAACAATAACATTACTTTGCGGAAGTGGGAATACCCCATTAAATTTTTGACAGATTATCCTCAAACTGACCTCAACAGTGTTCCAATTAGTGGTTGTGCTGTCTAATAATAGTGACTTAAAGGTAGTCTTCCAGTTCCGAAATCTCCTCAGATATTTTCAATTTTTTACACTTTCTCTGTGAAATAAGAAAGGGGGCCTGTACATACAATGTTTTGTTTCTTTTCTTTCTTTATGGCAGAAATGTAATCTATTGTGCTGGGTGCCTATAATCAACAAAGAAACAACAAAACTGGAGCACCAGCAGTCCATAGCTCCATAGTGCATGAGAAACTATCATAAAGATAAAAACTGAATTTTAACTAAATTAAGGCAATCTGGAAAGGTATGTCTGGTAAACTGATCAAGTGTCCTACACAATATTGTTTTTATTTGAATGGTGTTTTGGTAGACTCCTAGCAGTGGAATAACTTTAGCTTTTGCTCACAATTGTGCCTAGAACCCTAATCTGCAAATTGTGTCTACAGTTCCTCCTAACCATTCATGCTATGGTGAAGGCTTTCCCCAGAGGAGTGCAGGCTGTCCTTTTACCATCACTGTGTGGGCTGAAATCACCATTTGTGTTTGCGTCTCTAATAAGCCCTGCCAATTGATTGTCTGGCAGATTGTATTGATTGAGATGGCAGGGCTTCTTACTTCTGCATGTGCCACTCTACAGGACATAGGACACATGACATTCTACCACCTGTGCTGTTATTCAAAACCCTAGACAAGAGGAGCCATTGACATAAATTCAGTGGATTATTAGCAAGGCATTGTACATAGGAGAACACTATATAATTATGAAGGCACTGTATATAATAGAATTAAATTAAAGAGGCATTATATATAATGGGTCAATAAAAAAAAAATATGCATAAAATATGATATATTTAATTAAGGTTGTCACTATATATAAGATAACTGAATCACAAGATGGGACCAGGTCTTCCATGTCCTGATTCTTCATTTGCAGCCTAAGACTAGGGGTTTTCAATTTACCGGTGATTTGCAACCCTATGTACCAATATATATATGAATGTGCTCAGCTCTTTCTACTCTGTAATAGGCTGTCTTCATTTCTGACTACCGAATATACTTGAGTATAATGTGCTGAAACTAACTATATACACTATATACTACTCAAACTATATACTAGAGGGCACTGGCTGGCTATATACTAGGGGGCACTGGCTGGCTATATACTAGGAACAGAAGGCAGGCTATATACTTTTGGCATGGGCTAGCACCAATGCATTTCCCTCCCTTGGCTTATACTCAAGTCAATAGGTTTTCCCAGGTTTGGCTTATACTCATATATACATATCTGAATTTGGCAAAGTTGAATTTGGACAATCTACATGACCTTTGAGCAGATGAGACCTGGGTCATGCAACAGGACAAGGTACTAAAACACACCATAAAATCTGTAATAGAATAGCTGAAAGAGAATAGAATAAAGTTGGTGCAATGGTATAGTCACAATATAGGTCTTAATTCATGTGCTATGACTAGATCTGAATAGAGCTGTGCATAAATGAATGCCCACAAACCTCAAATGAAATGTTGAAAAGAAGAGTTTTGAATTTCCTCCAGGACAATGTGAGAGACTTAAAAAGTAATGCAGACAATAAATGTCAAGCTATTACTGCTACAGGTGTTTGTACAAGCTATTGAGTGACTTGTTCAAAAGTTTTGAAAAGTTTAGATGAAACTTTGTAATATATCTTAGAGGAAAATGCATCTATCCACTTCTATAATCCTTCTCTTCTTCCTTCAATGAAGACAGACTACAGATTTTAGAAAGTATGAAAAGGAGGATGGGATAGGGAGCCAAGCTGAAAAGACATGGACATGCTGCATCAGAAACCAATAAGTGTTTAGCCTGTGAAACGGATTCTAGAGGCCCACCATAAATTTACAGAACCATAACCACGCTTACTACCTGGTTGCATATTTGCGGGCAGATTTTGATCATCATAGACGCCTATGGTGTCCGATCATGGTGTGCTGAGCACACATTGGGGCACATTTACTTACCCATCCCTGGCACGTTCCCAATGTGCATTGTCCTACCGGAATGCACTGTGCCACCATTCACTAACATTGTGTGTCCGATATCCTGCATGTGTTGCTTCCCTGCTCAGGTCCACCGGAGTTCACATTCTTCTTCCTGGTGCATGTAAGTGCTTGTTCTTGTGACACACTTTAAATGTTAAATCCCATGCTAAAATCCGATCGAGTGCGATATAATCCCCTTCTAAATACCTGTCCCAGCGGCGCAAATCCCGAAAGCGTTGGGAAGTCCGACGGAAATGCGATCCACAGACCCTTAGTAAATAAGCCCCATTGTCTTTTATAGCCACTCCCAGGGGGCAAGTGCCTAGGCACAGAGCACATGGCATTGAAAGGTACTATATATCTTTTTTTCTAAAACCAATTTTTTTATACAAAAACTCTTTGGCAGTGTATGTACTATGCTCTGTGGGGACTGGGGGGGGGGGTTGGTTGTGTGCTAAAAAAGAGAGGTTCTCTTTAAGAGCTTGTTTGAAACTTTGGAGGTCGGTTATTAGTCTCATAGTCTGGGGAAGCTCATTCCAGAGAATTGGTGCAGCTTGAGAGATGTCCTGTAGAAGTCCTGTATCATAGTACCGTGCAGTGTCTAGATTGTATCCTGTCTATACACAAAGAAAGAGAAACATTACTGTGCTTTGCCTGGGAAGTAATCAGTAGAAGAACTCCTATCAAAGTTGTAATGCATCAAGAAAAGGAGAGAATGCACAATTTTTATGAAAAATCACAAAATCTTTATTTTGCAAACATAATCTTTATGTATTTCATACAATACAATTGGTACAATATAGACAAGAAAGGATGTAGCTGCCACAAAATTCATCAAAATAGCTTTCCCCATTTTTAATTGCTGCGGCGTGGTACCACCAAGTTGTTCCACAGGTGCAACTTTGTCCGGGGTGGTGGCCAAGGACAGAATAGTAAGGCAAACTTGTGGTCAGGGACATGCAAGAGGTTGAGACAGACAGCACAAGGATGGAATCGGGGAGCAGTAGCAGTAGCAGTAGGTCAGGACAGGCAGCACGGGATCAGAGTCAATACCATAACCGAGGGCACAATGGGAATTCAGAATACAAGAAAAGGGCGTAGACAAGTGTGTTGCAAAGAGAAACAGGTTCTTTGGATTTCGTGTTATAGAACAAGAAAAATTACACAATCAACAATATTTAAAAGGTTTATTGCAATACAAAAGTACATAAAGAGTTAAATAAAATGTAATACTCACAACACTGTCAACTTTCATTGATGAGCTCCGGCACACAAATCTTCACGGGCTTATCAACTTACAACACTGTCCAGCATCATTGATGACCTTCCGGCATGTAGGGATCTTCACGGACTATCACCAAGCAGTAGAATGACGGGAATTGACAGGTAACATCAAGTTTGTTCTCCAGGCGTCCCACAGAGATACAAACTGCAACAGTATATAGCTAGCTTTCAAATCTATTCTGTAAGTCTGCCGCTAGGTGATAGTCCAGAGTTTTTATACCCTATGTCTGCGTCACCAAACTATGTGGTAAAACATGTGTATGCACATGTGTTTCCCGTCATTCTCTCAATGGTATAGTTTCCCATGGAAGTGGCCAATTTCCACCGGAAAGCATCCCAGGAGTTGGACGCATACAGGAAATAGGTGATATATATAACAGTGTCAAATGAGGACAAGCTATGTTGCAACTTGGGTTATTCATAGTTGAAATAAGGTTACATGAACTGTCTTTTATAGAGAAGACATGTTGTATCTTCGACTCCATTTTGGTTTTCCATTACATTCCATCCTAGACAGGTCAGGTCACCTTATATGCACCATAAGCTACCTTTATATGCTGGCGCTTAGTGGGTTTGAACATAGCACATAAGGATGGAATGCATTGGAGACAACAGCAACTTATAATTAAGAGAGCTATTATGCAAATTATAATTCCGACAATTTGTCGGAGATATCCAAAATCTGGTAGGAAGGCTAATAGCCAATCCCACCACCCTTGATTTACATCTTGTTTTATATGGGTAATCATTTCATGCAGTTGCTGTAATTTACCATGAACATCTTCTGAATGATCAGATAAATTAAAGCAACACAGTCCTGCAAAACTTTCACATCCGTGACCGTGTTTGAGTAACAGGTAATCTATAGCGGCTCTATTTTGTAATATAGCCTTCTTATATGAATGTAAATCTAGCAAAACATCCTCTATAATAGCACTAGTGATATTTATATTTCTTATCATAAAGCAAGCCATGTGTGCTAGTGTTCTTTGATTATTTACAGCTAAGCCGGGCACTCCTCCTAGTGATACAGCCAGACTTATATATTCTGCTGCTGACAGGAGGGTTACATCATAATAACAGTCTTCGGGCAGTTGTATAGTGTCTCTCTTTCTCAGAACATGCTCAGGTGATATACGTAAAGCATGCTCAGGTGGTGGAGGGACCATAGTTAAAGTTAACCGGGATAATGCACATAGACCTCCAGTCACATTGGCAGGTAAATAAGTGTAACTGTTATTGCTACAAGCTAAAACCCAACCTGGGGGCAGGGGTACATGTGAGTCTAATGATGGGACAATCATTGTTCTGTTACACTGCATTCGCCGTTCGGCTCTTAGAAGGTGACAATCCTTGTTAGTTCTATCACAAATTTTTGGCAAACGTTTCTGTACCACTGCCTTTGGTGGGGTGTGTGCATTTGTGGATTCATTTTGATCAGTGCTTTGTCCCTGCTCATCAGTGTGTTCTGGTGTTTGTTCTGGGGGTTGTGCAGGGGTGTGCTGAAAAAATTTATTACGAGCTGGAATGTGTGTTTTGTCACATGTAAATTCAAAGCATAATTCTGCATCAGTTATAGCCCCAGTTGATATTTTGATCATATTTTCTTCTAAGTCACTATAAGTGGGGCAGTTCAAACAAGCATAATAAGGACTTATCCAGTCCGCATGCATAAGTAAATCATTGTCCGTTAATTCTGTATCATTTAACTGTATGCGTAACAGTTGAGTCCATACTGCAACAGGAGTTGGTACAGCGACCAAACAAGTTTCCAGGACATTGCTGGTATATACATTTTTTAGGCAAAAGTCTGTCATATTCAGTACTCGATCTAGGTACAGCCACATGTTCTCCTTCGTTCTCCATAGATCTCTCCCCCACTCTCTTGCTCCTCGACTTAGGTTGTTCTCGGACCAGCTGGGGGCTTGATAGGGCTCGCAATAAGTCCATAATAGCACCAGCACAAGACATCCGCTGAGGATTAGTGGGATCCAAACCTGATAGGAGATAGAAATTACTCACGTAAGTACACTTCATTGGCTGGGGTGTACTGATACTGAGTTGCACCAGGTGCCATAGTAACCAGCACATTATCAGTGCCTTTTGCAATTACTTCAGCCGGTATGGGAGGACCTTGGCGCTGTTTTACCCAAACTTTTGCTCCATCTGAGTGTCCAAAACCTCAGGACCTTATACAATCAGGAGTGTAGGAGCCTCTCCCTTTAGCTAGGGTGATTTTTGGTATGACAAGACTAGCAATTGTGCTATCTTCTCTCCCTCCTAAATTCTCAATGCTTCTATCTCAGTGTTATATAAAATCACACTAATTTCACCTCAGTAATCAACATCCATTACCTCATGACTTACCTGTACACCACGTAAACTCAAGCTGGATTGTCCCAGGATTTTATCTTGAGTTCCCCCTGGGATTCTGTATTACTTCACATGGATTGTTTTTGTAGCTCTAGGGATTTCAACAAGTTTCATGTTTAATTTTCCTATCACAACTGGATTAACTTTCACAAATTTTACTTCAAAAGCAAACTTCCTGTCATGTAGTTGCATTCCAAATGTCTATATCTATAATACATTCAGGGACTGGGACTAGAACAATTAACAATACTACAATAAAACATTATACTATTTGACAGGAAGATTCCCTATTTTAAGCCAGATTTTTCTTCAAATGCATATGACTTTCTGATACCAAGCACTGTGATGCCCAGAGAATTTCATAAATAAGTGTAGCCTCTGCCCAATATCTACTTATGCAAATACATTTCAATCATTGTTGTGTCTTTAATCAATTAGCAAATTTACATGGGGTCAGGCATTCTACACCGTGGGCTTGGCTACTCTGTTAGTCATATAACTCCTGGGAAGAATTTTCCCAAAACAACCCCCCTTTCTCCTGAGCCTTGTAATCGGATAACAGTGCCTTCACTTCTTTAAACAAGTTAGTGGCTGGGACATGATCTTTTCTGATAATTGGTTTGGCAATTAACTGCGGAGAGTCTATGATTGTATCAGAGGGATCTTCCCAATCATCATTCCCCTTTGAATCACCTGAGTTGTCCTGATCCATAGAAAAGAACACTGAGGCATCAAGTTGGGAAGAGTTACAATCAATCCAGGCACAAGAAACTGCCAAAGTCACCCTGTGCTTTTTTATCTTCCCTCGCCGCTTTCTGTATTTATATCGGGCCGCCCTTACAAATGCCTCTTCTGCCACATTTTTATACAGAAACACTTTGTCAGCCAACATCTGCTGCTGATATCTATGCATAGTTTCCTGAGACTGTAGAGTTAACAGCGGCTGTTCTAATTCACTGACAAGATTCTGTAAAAGCATTTTCTCCTCATTCTGCTGCCCGCATTCTGTGAGCAGAAACCACCTCCTCCTGCACACATCGCCTTCACTGATCTGCACTTTTTCTAAACACTGTACAACATCTACCGGGCTACAATTAGTTAACTGTTCCTTCCAGTTTTCACTTAATCCAGTAGTTTCAGCAGTTAAAATTGAGTAAGGAGCCTGCTCCCAACCTGAAATACACTTAAACATTTTACTCATGATCATTTTTCTTAATTCTATAAATGGAAATCCTGCCGACTACGCCAAAAATGTGTTGCAAAGAGAAACAGGTTCTTTGGATTTTGTGTTATAGAACAAGAAACATTACACAATCAACAATATTTAAAAGGTTTATTGCAATACAAAAGTACATAAAGAGTTAAATAAAATGTAATACTCACAACACTGTCAACTTTCATTGATGAGCTCCGGCACACAAATCTTCACGGGCTTATCAACTTACAACACTGTCCAGCATCATTGATGACCTTCCGGCATGTAGGGATCTTCACGGACTATCACCAAGCAGTAGAATGACGGGTATTGACAGGTAACATCAAGTTTGTTCTCCAGGTGTCCCACAGAGATACAAACTGCAACAGTATATAGCTAGCTTTCAAATCTATTCTGTAAGTCTGCCGCTAGGTGATAGTCCAGAGTTTTTATACCCTATGTCTGCGTCACCAAACTATGTGGTAAAACATGTGTATGCACATGTGTTTCCCGTCATTCTCTCAATGGTATAGTTTCCCATGGAAGTGGCCAATTTCCACCGGAAAGCATCCCAGGAGTTGGACGCATACAGGAAATAGGTGATATATATAACAGTGTCAAATGAGGACAAGCTATGTTGCAACTTGGGTTCATTCATAGTTGAAATAAGGTTACATGAACTGTCTTTTATAGAGAAGACATGTTGTATCTTCGACTCCATTTTGGTTTTCCATTACAACAAGCTTTCTGAAGGGATGTATGGCACAAAGATCTTGCAGGGGACACAGGAAAGGGCTGGAATTTAAGCAGAACAGGTAGCCGGTAAGCGCAAATTATCGGCGTGTCCACTCTTTAAATCTCAGGAACCGGCACTGGATTTTGCAAGAATACATATCACTATTTGGTTTAGTTTATCTTCTCTATCTTGACACTGATAAGCAATATGATTCCAAAGAAAGAAATCTTGTGCAACAGTATTAGTCATTTCATTTCATTATTGCATGAATAAAATAAAGTATCTAGCATAAACAGTTCCAAGTATTTTCTAGTCAGAGGATACGGTCTGTAAAAGTGTGGTTTGCCATAGAGCAGTTTAAAAGGGTTTGATATTATATGGGACATTATATTTATATCTAATTTGATGTGAAATGTTAAAATTATCTCATTTGTATTACAGGGGTCCCCTATTTAAAAACAGACAAGATTTGGGTTCCTAGAGCACGGGGCTGACTTTTCATTGCGGTACAAGCTGTTTTCCACAGATAACTTGCACCTAAATTGAAGGGGAGCTGATGTGCTGGGGGAGAAGGCCCCATCAGGGGTGGAGAAGTATTTAAACTAGGATCGGGGGAGGAGGAAAAGGAAGATCCACAAGTGACAAAACAATAGTGTGAATATATGTGCCAGTAAAATTACAATAAATCAGATAAATAACTGTGGAAAATTAAAGTATATGTTCACAAACGCCAGAAGTATCGTGGGCAAAATGGGTGAGCTTGAGGCTCTGGTATTAGAGGAACAGTTGAGGTGTTAATATTCAAGGTTTTACACTCTTTCGGAAAGACAGGGCAAATAGGAGGGGAGGTGGTGTATGTCTGTATGTCAGAAGAGACTTAAAAGCGATTGTGAATGAGACAGTGGTCTCAGAAGAGTGTGAGGAGGCTGAAACTTTGTGGGTTGAAATTTAAAGCCAGAAGAGCTTTGAGAAAATAATTTTTGGTGTAATTTATAGACCCGCTAACATCTCTGAGGAAATAGAGGGTCACCTATATAAACAGATGGAGCGGGCTGCAAAGGAGGGGACCGTAGTGATAATGGGAGACTTTCCAAATATAAATTGGGGTCAGGGCTCGTCTTCATCTGTGAAGGGGAGACATTTTATCAACTTTCTGCAGGATAAGTTTATGGTGCAGCTTGTAGAAGATCCCACAAGAGGTGATTCATTGTCAGTCCTTGTGATTTCTAACAATGCAGAGATTGTCCAAAATGTCAGTGTCCGAGAAACCCTTGGGAACCGCGATCATAATATAATTATTTTCCTCTTAAACTGTAAAAAGCAAAAACAGGTGGGAAAATCGAAAACATTGAATTTCAAGAAAGCTCATTTCCAGAAATTCAGGGCTGCACTACAGGATATAGACTGGGATCAGATACTATCACATGATACTAATGTTAAATGGGAGAAATTGAAATCTATCCTGGGTCTTTATACTTCTTATTTTATTCCAATAGGTAACAAGTATAGACTTGCTAGATTACAGTTGAGACCGGGCCCATCATACATTGGCTGCATCGGCTGCATCAACAGCTGACACTTCCTCCCTCCTGCCCTCCCCCACAGCCCAGCCGGCCACTCTCCCTCCTGCCCGCTTACAACGCTGGCCGCTCTTCCCCCAGCTCTCCATGCTCTCCCTCCCCCCCACGGACGACACAGCCGAAAGCCTCCTGGATGCCCGTCCGCCGAAGGGCACGGACTCTGGAGCACCCGCCTGTCCCCCGGTCCTCCGCTTTGTTCGATCCACCGCTCCTCTTGCCAAATGCGGCAGCCAGCCAACAACCAACTATAAGTCTCTCTATGTATGTGCTGTGTGAGTGCATGTGCTGTGTTGTATATATGGTGTGTGTGCCCTGTGAGTGTATGTGCTGTGTGAGTGTATGAATATGCTGTTTGTATGTATGTGCTGTGTGAGTGTTTGTGCATGATGTGTGCGGTTGAGCTGCGAATGTATATGGTGTATGAGCTGTGTATGTGCTGTGTGAGTGTATGTGCTGTGTGAGTGTATATGCTGTTTGTGTATGGTGTTTGCGCCCTGTGAGCGTGTGCGCCCTGTGAGTGCTCACCCCCTCCTCCTGTCCTGTGCACTGACGTGTGCCTGCCGTGCTACAGTACGGCGGGCACATGTTCGTGTGAATTTGCACTAAGGGGAAGGGGGGCACCATGCAGAAGTTCATCATGGGGCCCAGCCTCTTCTAGTTACAGCTACAGTAAAAAGGGCAATTGATTATAAAAGAGGCATTCAAAAATATAAATCTGACTGGTCACCTGAGGTTTTCGATACTTACAAAAACCTTACCAAAATATGTAAGAAGTAAATAAAATCAGCCAAAATACAAAATGAAGATAGCTAAAGATAGCAAAACAAATTACAAGAAATTTTTTAAGTATATCAATGCAAAAAAAAAAAAAAATGGGTCAGAGCAGGTTGGACCCCTTTATTCTGAAAATGGGGCATCGGTGACTGGAGACCAAGAGAAGGCGGAGATACTTAATAGGTTTTTTAGCTCCGTTTATACAATAGAAGAAAGAACTTCTGACATGGGTGGTGCCAATGCGGGTCATGCATCCTGTAATGTACAAGACTGGCTGAATATAGACATGATCCAATCTAAGCTCGATAAAATCAATGTGTACAAGGCTCCTGAACCAGATGGGTTATACCAAACAAGAACTCAGTTCTATTATTGCTGCACCACTGTCTAAAATCTTCAGGGATTCCATTATGTTTGGTGTGGACGCAAGGCAAATGTTGTGCCAATATTTAAAAAAGGCTCTAGCACTTTGCCAGGCAATTACAGGCCTGTAAGCTTAAAGGAAACGCAACATTTCGCAAAATGACGAAAAAGTGGAGTTTTGAACATTTGTTAGAGTTAAATGTTTGGAATAACCGCTACTATGTTTTCATTGTATTTATTTATTTTTTATTTTTTTCATTCCAATTTTTCAGACCACCTAGGGTACCATGCTTCAGTATGACCGTATATGGGGATCTTACTGTTAATTTATGTCCAACAAATATACAACCTCAGGTTTAACAAAGACCCGAGGCTGTCATGAAGACAGATTGTCGCTTCCCAATGACGTCATGGGGAGCGACGATCCAAGCCAGTATGGCAGTGCTGCCGGCAGGTTTTCCAGCGGAGATCGAAGGGTTAACACCCACAATCGGTGCTAGCACCTATCGTGGGTGTTACCTGTTGGTGTTTGCTGCAATATGCCACAAACACCCACCTTGTATGGAGTAGGTTTGGCCCACAAGCCCTCTCCAAACCACCCAGTGGACATATTAATACATCACAAATCAGGAAGGGGTTTAAATTATGCAGGGAATGCTCGCCCACTCTGTGCTGGCTGTGCCATTCCTTGCCCACATGGTGTAGAGGTGGCGTAAATAACAAAAATAATACACATTTCTTGCAATTAGAAGAACACCAGAAACTGGTGTAGAAGCACTGATAAATTCCCCTCCTATTGCACATGCTCACACATATCTGTTCATACAGATTACCTATACACACACACAAACACAGTTACATACCTCTCCAGCTGTAGATTGTCCTGGATAGTGCAGCTTTTTCTGGGACCACAGGACTGCACTCCTCCTTCCTCTGCCTCCCTCAGAGTCCTGACGTCTGCCTCAGTATCTAGATTCACATTAGATATCCAGGTTCTTCTCCATTCTTTGTGCTGCTGCCAGAACCCAGGGCCAGCCTGGTATCGCAGCACACAGCAGGCAGGCACCTCCACAGAAGGCCCCAGCTACAGGCACCTCCACAGAAGGCCCCAACTACAGGCACCTCCACAGAAGGCCCCAGCTACAGGCACCTCCACAGAAGGCCCCAGCTACAGGCACCTCCACAGAAGGCCCCAGCTACAGGCACCTCCACAGAAGGCCCCAGCTACAGGCACCTCCACAGAAGGCCCCAGCTACAGGCACCTCCACAGAAGGCCCCAGCTACAGGCACCTCCACAGAAGGCCCCAGCTACAGGCACCTCCACAGAAGGCCCCAGCTACAGGCACCTCCACAGAAGGCCCCAGCTACAGGCACCTCCACAGAAGGCCCCAGCTACAGGCACCTCCACAGAAGGCCCCAGCTACAGGCACCTCCACAGAAGGCCCCAGCTACAGGCACCTCCACAGAAGGCCCCAGCTACAGGCACCTCCACAGAAGGCCCCAGCTACAGGCACCTCCACAGAAGGCCCCAGCTACAGGCACCTCCACAGAAGGCCCCAGCTACAGGCACCTCCACAGAAGGCCCCAGCTACAGGCACCTCCACAGAAGGCCCCAGCAGCAGAGACCTCCACACAGAAGGCCCCAGCTACAGGCACCTCCACAGAAGGCCCCAGCTACAGGCACCTCCACAGAAGGCCCCAGCTACAGGCACCTCCACAGAAGGCCCCAGCTACAGGCACCTCCACAGAAGGCCCCAGCTACAGGCACCTCCACAGAAGGCCCCAGCTACAGGCACCTCCACAGAAGGCCCCAGCTACAGGCACCTCCACAGAAGGCCCCAGCAGCAGAGACCTCCACACAGAAGGCCCCAGCAGCACAGACCTCCACACAGAAGGCCCCAGCAGCACAGACCTCCACACAGAAGGCCCCAGCAGCACAGACCTCCACACAGAAGGCCCCAGCAGCACAGACCTCCACACAGAAGGCCCCAGCAGCACAGACCTCCACACAGAAGGCCCCAGCAGCACAGACCTCCACACAGAAGGCCCCAGCAGCACAGACCTCCACACAGAAGGCCAGGCCCGGCACTGGTGGGTGGGGCCTCTGATGTCAGTGGAGGAAAGAGCTTCCTCCTTAGAAGCTGCCAGAGTGTGAGACTTACAGCGGCCCCTGGCTGTCACAGTTCACTATAGTAACATCTTCCTGTGCACTGAGCTGCTAACTGTATCAATACAGCGCACAGGAAGATGCTCTTTTGGTAACACACTGACAGCTGCAGGCCCACCCCTCACAGCAGGACCGGTCGTTATGCCACTGGACATAAGTAAATGTCTTTCATTGTTTTTACAGCCACATTTTGGGGACAGAGAAAGTTTGGGCCACTTAATTATATAAAAGGCCATTATGTGATGTAATAATTGTATGTGGCCTTTGGTAATTTGATGGGGTCTAAATGAATCTAATAATCTAATGGGGGCATAAGTGTATTGCACTTATATGCGGGTGTATGTGTAATGTAGCAATTTGGGGGACCTAATAAGGATTTGGGGGGGGGGGGTGTATTAATATTTTGGGGGAAGTATCTCAAAATAATGAATGAATTAAAATGGGACACTATTGGGGAGATCCATGAGTGTTTCCAAGCCAGATTTCTGGCATAGAATTACTGAAATAATTGCTATTTCTTGTGCACTGCAGGAGTTTTACTATTATTGCAACTACACCACATACACTCCATGTGAACAGGGCATGAAGGGGTGTGGCAGCTGGCAGAGAGGGAGACATGGGGTGTTTCTAACCGTGCCTCCGTACTTTTTAAAAACCTGCAAACTTTCATTCACAGGATTTTGTGCAAAAAGTAGATATGTTGTAGAAGTAAGTGGACATGTACAGCTCACCAAACAGCAGCCAGACCACAGCTGATCTTCATTGGAAAGTCTTCTGATGCATGGGTTTGTTGCTGGTCTTGGTTGAAACGTCACACGAATTCGGATTGCTATAGGTTTACTAATAAAATTCATTTTTGCATCAATTACAGAGTGCCAAGTTTTTCTTTAAAGTTAGGACTTTTAGAGGACTGGTATCCTACTTGAGCATCCTATAATACACTAAGAGTAGAGAAGAGCAGTCCCATACTACAACGTAACCACTAGGATCCTAAAAGTGCCCACTAACTCTAAGCCAAATAAACCTAGCCCCACTAATCCTAATCAATAAACCCACAAACATATACAGTGCCATCGATAATTAAAGTGGTTGTCTGAGCTGAGGGGGAGGGCAAAACAATAAAGCAGTTGTACCTGCCCTCCCCGCACGTTCTAGTGCTGTGCCTCCCATTACCCCTGGTCTGTATGTATACAGAGTCACAACAGTGACATCATGCACAATTTGAAAGTAAAATCTGGCGCTCAGTCAGATCGGATCCACCGAAGGCCCACCCCCAAATCCGTTCGCGTGAGACAGAATCCCCTGTTAAATATCTGTCAGAGGTGTGCAAAACCGAAAATGTTGGAAAGTCAGATGAAAGTGCGTCCCCCGACCATTAGTAAATAAGCCCTAATGTGTGATACCAGCACTTACTGTAAATCCGGCAACTCACACATGGCGTCTTAAAAGAGGAGAATTCCTCCAATCAATGTGGGGAAATGTCAGCTTCTTCCTGTCACAACTGGGTACTAAAGAGTTAGAACCATAAAAAGCTAGGTTCCTCAGTTACAAAAGAAGAGTTTCTCATCTGCGATCTTCAGCTATTAAGACGGAAGAAAGCACTGATCGCCAAGTCTCTCTTTTTGAAAGAGAGAGACTTGGGGGTAAGTGTTTTCTGCCGTCTTAAGAGGTGAAGATTGTGAATCCCTACTCCTTTGGTCTGCTTATCAGGAGGTACTGTGTCTGATCTTATCTATTTTTCCCCACTAATTGGAGGAAATTTAACAGCCGAGAGGAAATTCTTCCCATCTAGCTCCTTTTTCTCTTGTAGTTCTAATTGTGTGTTGGCTGTTATATGTGCATTTTTAAGATCTAGGTGTGACAATTTCTGTCAGGTTCTTTAGTTAGGTTTATCATTATCTCCTCCACCTTCTTATGTCAAATGTAAGTATTCTGCTGTTCCCCTAATCACAATTGATCACAATTATGCCCCTACAGTGGAAATAGTCACAGAACCCGCCTCCAGTAGCCAGTTCTGCCTCCATGTAGTCACAGGGCTGCCTCTAGTAGCCAATAATACTCTATTAGCAAGAGGTCAGAGAGTTGTCCCCCAGTAGCCAATAATGCTTCAGTAGCCAGTAGTCACAGGGCTGCCCCAAGTAGCCACTAATGTTTCAGGAGTCAGTAGTCATAAAACTGCCTCCAGTAGTCACAGGGCTGCTCCCAGGTAGCCATTAATTCTCCAGTAGTCATAGAGCTGCGCCAAAATTGCCACAGTCCTTCCCCATCCCTCAGTAGCCAGTGCTTCCCCCAAGTACAGTTCTGCCTTCATGCCCCAGTAGCCAGTGCTGCCCCTGGTAGGCACAGAGCTTACCCCATGTCCCAATAGTCAGTGCTGCCCCAAGTAGTCACAGTCTTCCCCCATGCCCTAGTAGCCAGTGCTGCCCCCTAGTAGTCACATTTTTTGCACCGATTTCCCCTGTATTGCCCCGGGATTTTGGCGCACGCGATCGGATTGTGGCGCATCGGCGGCGATATGCACGCGACGGAAATCGGGGGGCGTGGCCGAGCAAAAACCCGACAGATTCGGAAAAACCGCCGCATTTAAAAAAAGAAATGTGTCGCTTGGGACGCGCTTACCTTCACTTGGTCCGGCCCGGTGAACTCCAGTGCGTTCAGATGCTTTTCAGATGCTTTTTTCAGATGCCACCTGGTGGACGGCGGAGGAACTACATTGATGAATCCCGGCCGGACCCGAATCCAGCGCAGAGAACGCGCCGCTGGATCACGAACGGACTGGGTAAGTAAATCTGCCCCTATGTGTTACAAGTGATCATTATTTATTGAGTAATTATTATCATTACAAAAATATTAATATTTACCACCATTGACCACAAAACTATGCTTCTATAGTTATTATCATATGACAATCTAAACTGGAGATCAATGTTTGGTTGCAACTTATAACAATGTGATGCCACGTCCTAGTTATATGCTATCACTTATAGATGTTTATATCTGCAACAATACTGCCACCTACAGTAATGCTTACAGAACACACAATATAATTCAGCGGCTGAAGGCTGTGAATATTCTTTATAGTACCTGTAAAGTCCAGATGTGATGATATAGATAACAATGAAGTAGATTTAAAAATTTCACATATTTAAAACCTTTTAGTGTGCTTTATCCATAGTTTTCACACTATTTACATGCTATTTACATCTTCTGTCCACAGGAGAGGGAATAATATTTTGAAAGGCGGCCCTGCTGGCCTGCTGAGCTATGAGGAGAGTGACCCATGGGGAAGAACACATGGTGCACATGCCCCATTTATTTCTGAATTGGAAATTTACACAATAAGCATTATACATATTTATTTTAGAAATTTGGCGTAAAGGCCAGCAAAACAGAACAATACAAAAAAAGATTGTTCCCAAACTTAAATAAATACACAGAAAAAGTCCACCAATACCATGACTTGTTCTCATGACTATAACTTTCATACCTCTGTACAGATTTAGGCTCCTTCCGCACGAACTTATTAAAACAGCCTTGTGCTACCCTTACTTTACCATTGTCATACATGTAGCACATGGTCACATTCACAATGGGTAATTCAGTTATCCATTTAAATGGCCGTATTTCCTGCCATACCGTGACGCATAAAATAAAGGGCATGTTATATTTTGTACTTCTATTTCTATTTCGTACACCCTGTAGAAGCCTATGGGAACGATTAAAATATGTATGCGTTGCCCACAGATGTGCCCCATATTCTGCCTTATATAAGTGTAGTATCCAGGGATCTAGGAGTTGAGCAACCTAGTAACATTGTTTGCCATCTCACTGTATTTTATATGGAACAGATACAGTGACATATGTGCACATACAGTTAAAAATCTTGATGTATATACAGGCGGTCCCCTACTTAAGGACACCTGACTTACAGACGACCCCTAGTGACAGACGGACCCCTCTACCCACTGTGAACTCTGGTGATATCTCTGGATGCTTTACTATAGTCCCAGACTGCAATGATCAGCTGTGTTGTCTGTAATGAAGCTTTATTGATAATCCTTGGTCCAATCACAGAAAAAAATTTTGAAACTACAATTGTCACTGGGGCGAAAATTCTTTTGTCTGGATCTACAGTTATAAAATATACAGTTTCAACTTACATACAAATTCAACTTCAGAACAAACCTATGGAACCTGGGTACTGCCTGTACTGATATACATGACTGAAAAAAAGCATTGGGGCAGATTTACTTACCCGGTCCGTTCGCGATCCAGCGGCGCATTCTCTGCGGTGGATTCGGGTCCGGCCGGGATTCATCAAGGTAGTTCCTCCGACGTCCACCAGGTGGCGCTGCTGCGCTGAAAAGCATCTGAACGCACTCGAGTTCACCGGGCCGGACCAAGTGAAGGTAAGCGCGTCCCAAGCGACATTGTTATTGTTTTAAATGCGGCGGTTTTTCCGAATCCGTCGGGTTTTCACTCGGCCACGCCCCCCGATTTCCATCGCGTGCATGCCGGCGCCGATGCGCCACAATCCGATCACGTGCGCCAAAATCCCGGGGCAATACAGGGAAAATCGGCGTAAATCGGAAATATTCGGGTAACACTTCGGGAAAACGCGAATTGGGCCCTTAGTAAATGACCCCCATTGTGTCAGTATGATGTATATTTCATATTTGGCCATTGGTGGACTTTTTCTTTGTATGTTTCAAAAGATATAACTTTTTTATTTTTTATTTGACATGGTCTTGTTTTTTTGTGGGAAGATTTGTATTTACCAACGGGTATATTTTTATGGTAAAAATAGCATGAGGAGTAAAATGCATTAACCCTTTCCTGCAACCGTACAGATTAAAGTAGCTGTTTTGCCGCTGTTTTTTTAATTTAAACATTTACTCAGTTCACCACATAGTATAATACAACATGATATAATTATTGTATAGGTTGGTATGGTTAAGGAGATACCAAACATGTACAGGTTTTCTTATATTTTACTACTTTAGTGAACAAAAACTCCTTTTTATGGAAACCGCATTATTCTGAGAGCTAAAACTTTTTTTTATTCCTCAATCAAAAGAGGGTTATTAGGGCTTGTTTATTGCGGGAAAAGGTAGTGGTTAGATTGGTTCTATCATGGGGTACGTCTGACTTTTTGATCGCTTTCTATTACATGTTTTTGGGAGATAGGAAGCACTAAAATAGCAATTTTTAGTTAGTTTTTTTTTTTTTTTTTTTATACACATAACAATACGAGTATAATATAATAGATGCTTGTCCAAGGTGGCTACAGACGTGACAATACCAATTTTGTGTTTAGGGGGTTATTTTAATTATTTTATTTTATATATAAATATATATAGGTAAATGGGAGGTGTTTTTTAAATTATTTTATTTCTATATTTACAAAGTATGTTAGTGTGCTTGTTTATAATCCTTTATTCTGGTGGTAGATTTACTTTAACTAACAGTGTAGTGCAACATTTTACATAATGTAATAAAACACAACACCAAAAAGAAAGGGGTGATCATTAATCACAATTTTTTATATGATAATTTTTTTTCCACAACTTTATTTTTTTGTTGTTGTTATTATTTTAGTCTTTATTTTTGGCATATATACTGGCATTTATGCTTCTAAGGAGGAATATCTCTGTAATAGGGCATCTTTTAGAATATTTTACAGTACATACAGAAACATAAGGTTCCATCATTTGCTATAGTTACTGTATTTCAGCCCTTAATAATGCAGTTATATCCAAACCAAATAGAAAACATGAGTGTATATCTGTCCAAATCCACAAACTACCTCAGTATTTAAAAGCCATAAATTTTATTCGCAGATTACATTAAAAACACCAGAATAGTAGGCAGAGTCATAAATCAGGGGTTTCCAAATGTCCGTAGAAACTACACCAAAAAACACTTCTTAGGTATTTAACTGTAAACTATCTACTAGCATAAGCAATAAATCATACCTTTATCTGTAAACTGCTAATGCCTCTAGAAGTAATATTAGTATGCTATATATTACATATATTATTATATTGCTATGTCGTTGCCACATACTTGGAAATAGACTACATGATATGTCATAATTACCAATAAACAGTTCTTATCTTACCCATATTAATAATAACAACGCACGTTTTACATGTCAGGGGCCTACCACACTAGTCTTCACACTATGTAGGTATAGATCTTAGGTGTCGTTCTCACAAAATTTGCTTGGGAATTTATGGAAGAGAATGGATACATTTATAGGAGCAATCGTAAAAGGGAAATTCAGTAACCCACTCTGATCTTCAGTGTCCCTTACTTTCCTCAGCCACTAGGAGGGGCTGTTTCCTTTTGTTTTGATGTATGACATTGTTATCTGTTATGATATTGATGTTTTATACCTTTCTCAACCACAGCCTTAGGGATTTTATAGGAACACTATTGAAATATATTTCAATAATCTGCCTCTTATGACATATAATCTCTCTATTAAATATACATTACTTTGCTTTCCGGTCAGCACTTATGGTAGCCTGAGCTCTGCATTGTAGCTTGAATAAAGGTTTGTGCAGTAGAACAGACTAACAAATACATATTTCCCTTTTCATTGCAAATAATTGGAGTCTGCAACATGAACTACATGCAAAATTTTGAAATTCTGACATTTTGGGGCATCTCAGAGAAGTAAGTTTACTGTCACTTTTAAAGAGAACTAGGTAATTAAGAATTTTGAAAAGGCTGAGAATACTATAAATTCTAAAACAAAACCAAATATTCAGGGGTTGATTAAGACTGCCATGGGGCCTTGGCTGTATGAATATTATAGCCCCTACAAGTCTGGAATCACTTCCCACATATGCTTCTAGAATCAAGCTTCTTGGAGAATAAAAGATGCGTCCCTTCCGCATGCTTTCAATTTACTTTTTTGGAAACTTTGAAGGACCTACAAAGGTTCTGAAATGGCTCTTGTGTAAATGTGTATTGAGAACATGCACAGATGTACAAGATTTTATGGGTGAAGGTACTTCTCAGTATAAAATTGGGTGTGTGGTTTGGGTCGCCATGGACTCGGGAAGGCTTGGGCCCGGGCAACTGCAAAAATATATTATAATCTACTACTGCAAATATTAAATACATACTCCAAACAGACCAGTAATCATTAAATCAGTTTGTGCACAGTCATGGACAAAGACCAAAGAATAATAAGAAAGCTCCATAAATTGACAATTGCACATAATGTAATCATAAACCCATAATTTCCCTTTGTCTACGTGATGGGATAATGTTTTAAAATCGGAATGTATAGATAAAATAAAAACTCCCCCAGCTACACAAGTATACATGGATCAGCCTTGTCAATTGCTTCCTCAGGACTTGAGTACGACCTCTAACCCCCCCATAAAGGTGCGCCCCTGTGTCTACATGTCACAACTGTTTTATATCCCTTTGTCTCCACAGCAGTTCCAGAATGAGCTATCCTGTCACAGTAGGTTCATAAAATACACAAACAATAGCATCTAACTTCATAGCCATATACTGTTAATAAATTATCATATCAATTATTTAAGTCAAGGTCATTAAATGTTGGATTGGCTTTCATAATGTCACCAGTGTTATGGAGGCATGAATGATCTACAACAGTGGCTTGAAGTCCTCCGAGCTTACTAAAAGGTCACATTTTGAGGATGACCCTGACTGACCACCTGATGACAGACAGACAACTCAATGAAGTAATCAGACAACTAACGACCACTTTACTGTCTGTATAAAGATTGCAGTACATCTGGTTTATGTAACAGCATTTATTGAACATAAGCTAAAGATATATATATATACACACTCACCGGCCACTTTATTAGGTACACCATGCTAGTAACGGGTTGGACCCCCTTTTGCCTTCAGAACTGCCTCAATTCTTCGTGGCATAGGTTCAACAAGGTGCTGGAAGCTTTCCTCAGAGATTTTGGTCCATATTGACATGATGACATCACACAGTTGCCGCAGATTTGTCGGCTGCACATCCATGATGCGAATCTCCCGTTCCACCACATCCCAAAGATGCTCTATTGGATTGAGATCTGGTGACTGTGGAGGCCATTTGAGTACAGTGAACTCATTGTCATGTTCAAGAAACCAGTCTGAGATGATTCCAGCTTTATGACATGGCGCATTATCCTGCTGAAAGTAGCCATCAGATGTTGGGTACATTGTGGTCATAAAGGGATGGACATGGTCATCAACAGTACTCAGGTAGGCTGTGGCGTTGCAACGATGCTCAATTGGTACCAAGGGGCCCAAAGAGTGCCAAGAAAATATTCCCCACACCATGACACCACCACCACCAGCCTGAACCATTGATACAAGGCAGGATGGATCCATGCTTTCATGTTGTTGACGCCAAATTCTGACCCTACCATCCGAATGTCGCAGCAGAAATCGAGACTCATCAGACTAGGCAACGTTTTTCCAATCTTCTACTGTCCAATTTCGATGAGCTTGTGCAAATTGTAGCCTCAGTTTCCTGTTCTTAGCTGAAAGGAGTGGCACCCGGTGTGGTCTGCTGCTGTAGCCCATCTGCCTCAAAGTTCGACGTACTGTGAGTTCAGAGATGCTCTTCTGCCTACCTTGGTTGTAATGGGTGGAGATTTGAGTCACTGTTGCCTTTCTATCAGCTCGAACCAGTCTGCCCATTCTCCTCTGACCTCTGTCATCAACAAGACATTTCCGCCCACAGAACTGCCGCTCACTGGATGTTTTTTCTTTTTTGGACCATTCTCTGTAAACCCTAGAGATGGTTGTGCGTGAAAATACCAGTAGATCAGCAGTTTCTGAAATACTCAGACCAGCCCTTCTTGCACCAACAACCATGCCATGTTCAAAGGCACTCAAATCACCTTTCTTCCCCATACTGATGCTCAGTTTGAACTGCAGGAGATTGTCTTGACCATGTCTACATGCCTAAATGCACTGAGTTGCCGCCATGTGATTGGCTGATTAGAAATTAAGTGTTAACGAGCAGTTGGACAGGTGTACCTAATAAAGTGGCTGGTGAGTGTATATATATTTAAGTTGCACATCCTCTACCTCTGGGACCCCTATTTGCATAACACAGGTAAATGAAACACTTGTTAAAACTGGGTTCTACATTCAACTCTATGGGAGTGAATAAAATGGGGGTATTCCTCAAATTTTTTTTAGCACACAAATTTTAGATTTTGGCGCAATGGCACGATAATTTGCCACACAACCGAAAAGGTTCTGAACTTACTCAATATTCATGAAGCTGAAATAGCTGTACCCAAATTGTGTGACCAAAAAGGCGTGAGAGCAGTAATATTGTGGCGCCGACATGACTTAAACATGGAATACAGGTCAGTAAGAAAAATAAACAAAAAAACAGTTGAAAAGCGGTTAACAAATCCCCGCCTATATGCTTGCTACTCCCATAGAGTAGAAATGAGAGTGACTGCATATGCTCAAAACACTCTTCACCTTCATCTTAAAAGCCATATTTATGAAGTGTCGTTACCACAATATTGGCCTTTTCCGACACTCATGCCTTTTTTATTTTTGGAAGCTCAATTTCGGTGCAGCTTTCTAATCCCAACTTCTTACGCTTCTAATTTCCCTACACTTTTTTGGCACAATTTGTGGTGCACAAATAGACAAATTAAAAGCTGGTCTGCAAAGTTCTATTTCATGAAAGTGGAGACAGTTCAGAACTTTTTCAGTGGTGCGCCAATTTATTAAGCCATTGTGCCAAAATCTAAAATCCCAGTCTAACTTAATGTGAAAAAAAAGGGACTCTGCGCCACAATTGGTACATGCCCCTGTCTCTGTACAGCCTGGCTGCTGGAAGGGAAACAGCAGAACCCAGTTCGAGAGACCGATGCATGTCTGGAACCCCCACCTATCATCTATTTATGACACAACCTGTGAATATGTAATAAAGTGTCTATATGGGAAAACCCCTTAACCCTGGACATTTCAGCAGATGTCCATTTATAGACTATACTGCTGTACTAGCCCAGCAGGATATTACTGGAATTCTTCTGCAGGGATCATATTTGTATATTAAAGCTACCCCTATTATTCCTTAAAGTGACTTTTTTATGTAGTTAAATATAACTACTACATTTTAATTGAATAACACAAGAAAGGGAACAATAGTTAGAGAAAACCTGTTATTTAATAATAAAACTGTGCTGCTGCACTGGTTCATGCTATCAGCATTTTCTCATTAAGTAATGTGTTACAGTATATTGAGAAAACACCTTGTGTGTGTATGTGATACTGCATCCACAGCTGAAATACCATTCAGAGTGTTTCTAAAACATTTGGGATGCAGGAATGCTACTCAAGGTATTTATCTTTGTTTATCTCTACTAACATTCAACCCTCACAAAATGGGGGAAAAGTGTCTCATTGCAGGGGATCACATCAAGTGAATGGCAACCACACGGGTCCCTTATGATTGGAGCAGTAGTGTGCTTGACCCACCAGCACCCCATTCACTGCTTCCAGGTAACAACTACAGTGTTAAAGAATTGAATGGAGTGCTAATTCAAAATGTACACCAGTTCTCCATTTATATGCCACTCAGACAATTGCAAGAACACATCCACAATATAATAAGTAATAACAGATTTTCAGGTGGCTGGTACAGAATGTAGCTCATGTGGTACAATATCTCTTATTATTATAATTGTACAATAGTCTGCAGGAAGGTACATCAACAGAAATTATGATGTATAATAAATGACACAGACTTTGTCAGTGATAATCCATCATGGTATATACAAGTCAGTTAAACTAGCCTACAAAAATATATCTTTTAAAACGACTATTTTGCAGCAGTACAACTATCCCTATATTGGTTCTCCCCATACTTGTAAAGTTGGACAGTGTGTTTGTAAAGTTGACTCACATTTATGCAAATGACCTCATGTGAGTTCGATCATCGTCTTTCTTTTAAACTAAGTCCAGCATATTCATTTCCTTCAGCTTGCTGAGCAGGTCCCTTGACAATCAAGGAGCCCGAGGCGTGGCTTAGCTAGATGAAACATGAATATGCATAGAACTGTGGAACTTTACCACAATATAGGGATAGTAGTACTGCTTTAAAAGCATTTTTCAAATATGTGTTTAATTAGTGTGAGTTAGTTTAACTGACAGGTACCCTATAAGGCTACATGCAAGTATTTTAATGGGCTTCTACATACAGCTGTGTATGCCCTGACTGCCCAAGCCTCGAATTCTGGAGCACTTCCTATGTAGACCTCACATGTCCACAAATAAGCATTAGGAAATGCATAGGTTTATGATTTTTTAATTCATTTTGTAATTCATACTCAATTGGCTATAATAAAAATAATTTCAAAAATAGAATAAAAATTCAATAAATGCAGTCTATATATAGTCTATATATGATATAGAGGCAATAAAGCAGATCTATCTATCCTGTATGTGTTTTAATGCATTTCCATTTTATGTTCCTGTGATATTCAGGAAATGCATGCTCAGCCTGTTTTACTAAAAGGTCCTGCACCTAGATGTGTTAGAGAGGGTCCGGCAGCATTATCAGTAATGCTGATCAGCCTATTCTGCAGCTGCAATCTGAGAAAATCCCAGGAGACCCAACCAAAGAATCATCATCACTTTCATAAGCCTTTTTGACATTATTTTCCCACAAATGGTGAGAACTGCTGTTAAGTAGTTGAACAACATGAATGGATTCAGGTAACAAGAGTCTTTACAGCTACCACAGTCGGGAAATGTTATATATTCTCTGCCGTCAATTATTGTTTGCTAACTTCTTTACAATGCTTTTTAATAGAATTTTTAAAAATGTTTCTAACTAGATTTAATTCACCAGAATCATGGTTAAGAAGGTGATGAGACAACAAAAAAATTAAAAATATAATACAACAGTTACATGCATTTGAGTATATTTAGCTTTGCAGCATTGTAATCCCTTGTCCAACATTTCTTCATAAAAATAAACATATAATTTCTCATCATTATTATGCAATAAATTATTTTTATAGACTAACACCTAAAAGGGACTGGCTCATTTTCATAATCCCTTGATTGGCAAGGACCCACAGTTATCAAGGACCTTGTAGGGAAACACTAAAGCAAATATTGAGTTCTCTGGTAGGACCACTACTGGTGTAATAGTGGATTGCAATGTGCCTATTAAGCTACTTGACTCTACAGTTTATACATACTTGCTGGATCTTCCAATGGCTTGTAGCCACTGACTGCCCAGCTAGTAGATGAGGGTCTTGTATTGGAGGATTTTTTTATTTAGGTAAAAAGTTGAGTGGTTGAGTTGTGCACCTAAACCTTCATATAGGACTCATTTCTACCTTAGTGATCGAAAAATCAAGAACTGCTCTTTGTAAATATTAGCAAAACATAAAACAACATAGATCAAGTATGCTAAATAAAACATAAAAAAATCATAGTGCAAAGTCAGCTGCCCCCAATATGACTTTTAAGCCACTATTTAAGGCACATTTCCTGTCTACCAAGGTCACTTCTCTGAGATGCTTTTAGGCTTATTGTAGACTCATTTCCAAATGCTTTGCATCTTTTATCTATCAGAGTTATTTCTACTGTATGTCTCCTTGAAACGTCGTAATAAATTAAAAATTTATGCTGAACAAAGTAATTCTCCCAGGAATGGGGAGTGGTGATCTGATGCAGCTTGCTGTGCTTGCTGAATTTAACCCAGCTCCATCTATCAATACAGCAAACAAGAAATTGCATTGGTCTCATTTGTTGTGGTTCTATTGAAAAAAAAATTACCACAATACAAACAATCTCAGCGATTCGACAAAAGTCGATACAATCTGCATAGTTAATTAAGAAAATTAGATATATTAAATATTGCTAGAAAGAAACTGGAAGAATATATTCAAATTTTTGCTCAAAAATATTATAGAATCAAAAGTTATGAATTTTATGTACCTTCAGTATTAATTATTTATGGTTTTTAAGATCTTTCTTAGAATGCAATACAATATGATAGTACTTTATTGATCCCTAGGAGGAATTTCTTGTGTACAAAAGTGTCCAGGCATAATATTACACAGATTAAAGGGGTTTTCTCATGAAACAAGTTAGACCGTATTTTTTGCATAAGGCCTAACTTGCTATTTGGTGGGGACTCAGTGATTATACCCCCACAGATCACAAGAACTGGGGGTTCCAATGTACCTCTGTTGGACCCCTCATCACACCCTGAGATCAGCGGAGCAGCTGATCGGCAATCTCCGTCAGCCCCATAGAGATAAATATGTCCTGTGTATAGGGCAGTGATGGCAAACCTTTTAGAGACCGAGTGCCCAAACTACAACAAAGACCCACTTATTTATCGCAAAGTGCCATCACAGAAATTTAATTAGTGATTTATACTCTCTTCTCTGTCACAGTTTTAATTGATACCAGCACCCTGAGGACACCAATAAAGCAGAAAATAGTCCCAGGTAGCGCTATCACTTTAAAATACCTCTGTGCACAGCAAGTCCTGGGCTGTCTGGGACTGCAGGAAGATACCTGGAGTCATCTCTGGTGATGGCCTGAGTGCCCACAGAAAGGGCTCTGATTGCCACCTCTGGCACCAGTGCCATAGGTTAGCTATCACTGGTATAGGGCCTAACTTGTTTAGTAGGTTAACCGTTTAAGATAGGCTTAGAGAGGGCTGCCCATGCAAGAAAAATTAGCAAATTTCAATCCCCTAGTGATGTTTACACAACAAATATCATTCTTAAACCCTTACTTTACAATTTCACTCACTATTATTGCTGTTTTAGCTCCTATAACTCGGTGATGGTCAGTGTAAAATTTCAGAATTTGGACGTGGACTCTCTAAGCAGACACATTATGATCCCTCTAGTGCTGTGAGATGATGTGTTCTGACAATGTGGTAAGATTATCAGGGTCCAGGTTTATATATACTTCATGTAGCTTCTGAACATTCACTAGTATCTGACACATAGTAAGAGAGATGAGACAGATCAGAGATAAGAGATGTAACACATGACATTCTCATCTCTGCTATCACAGCCATAACATACACTTTCACCACTGCTGTACCTTCCTACCCCTCCCCTGGATAAAGACCTAATCTGTCTGTAGCTTGTAGCTTTACTCTCCACACGCTGCATGTCAGCAGGAAGTCTCTCTATGTGAGCTCATCATGGAATGCAACAGTGGGGGCTGGAGTCAGAGAGTAGCTAAGTGCAGCATCAGACAGGAGAACAAAATGTCCTGACCGACCCTAGACATCTGAGTTAGGGTTGGATCCCGGGGCAACAGAAATTGTATACACCAGGACTGATGGAGACAGGTTGGAATTATATCTGTGAAATGCTGTATTTTTGTTAATAACAGTGAATTAGAGAATGTTATTAGAGAGAGTTATTTTGTCATCCTGAGTATATTTTAGAATCTTTTCTTCATGGAAATACCCCTTTAATTACAACTGCATGCATACATAGGAAAACATGATATCTTTATGTTACCAGTTCCTTAATTATGAAGCACATACCCTGTTTCCCCAAAAATAAGACAGTGTCTTATATTAATTTTTGCTCCTAAAGAGGCACTAGGTCTTATTTTCAGGGGATGTCTTATTTTTCGATGAACAAATATTTACACTTATCGTTGAACAAAAAATCAACTTCTCGAACATTCTCCAAACTCTGAATTTCATGCTGTATTTCTTGTGACTCCATTTCTATTAGAATAATTAGCCCCAATCTCATGTTTAGTAAAAGCACTTTCCATAAATGACCCTTCTTATCCTGGTAGTTGTTGGTATCACATTTGCAGCACAACAGTCAGTGATTTAATATCATGAATTCTTCCCCATGTCACAACCTTCTGCAGCATCTAAAAGATTTACTAATACTAATGTACAGCGCGGGGGAGCTGCTGCAATGACTGCTGCCAGGTCTTATTTTCAGGGAGGCCTTATATTTCTAAGCCTGAACAAAATTGTACTAGGTCTTATTTTTGGGGGGTGTCTTATTTTAGGGGAAACAGGGTATCATTATGAGCACACTATCAGTTACACAGTACACAACTACACAGTTAAACATCCATAAATACTATACACAATACAATACTAAAATAGACACAAGCTCTACATTCATAGGTCACTTGCTGAACTCCCTCCATACGGGGTTGGTGTTTTCTGCATATTGCAGCAAACACCCACCGTTTACTCCCGTGGTCAGTGCTGGCACCCATCTTTGGTGTTAAAGGGGTATTATGAACTTCTCATCCAAAACCCATAATCCTATAAATAAATTAATGCAACAATACTCAATACCATTTATCACAAAACGGAGCTTAAATAGTTTGCTTTTATGATTAACAAAATATTATGGGCTTTCTAAAGTAGGCAAAGTTATCTCAAAGATGTGTGCAACTGCCATCACTTCACATTGCCCCACTGAGATGATGTCTCACCACTGACCACACTGGATGCACTGAAACCAACTTACTGCAGCCGAACGTAGTGATGATCCCACAAACTGTCCAGGCAGGTGCAGGACATGTGATGTAGACATGTGACCAGTGGCCATCTTCTGCCCTGTGCCTCCTCCACAGGAGCATAGTCACAGGACTAATTAAAGGGCCAGTTGCATTTTAATTCTCCATTGTAGTGTAAGTCAACAACATTTTTCTGCTAATAAGAACAAAATTTTAAATAACTAATTACATATTAGTTTATATTTTAATGACCCATTTGAATATGAATTATGCTATGATTCCTGGAATACCCCTTGAACTATTATGGCTACACATAGACACCACCATCTTGGATCTGGTCCCTGCCCCCTGTGATGTCATATGGGGGCTGGTTTAGGTTGCTATGACAACAAAGAGTCTTATACTGACTCCAGGGACTGTCATTCAGTCAGATCTTTCAGCAGCTTCCCCAGGCAGCTACTTATAGATCAGTGCTAAAACTGCCAAATACTGCAGAATACAGTAGTATTGCTATATACGGAAGGAGCAATCAAACTTCCTAGGGTTAAAGTACCCTTGGGGGACTGAAAAAGAAAAAAAATAAGGAAATAAAAGTTTA
Organism: Engystomops pustulosus; assembly: GCF_040894005.1. NCBI lineage: Eukaryota > Metazoa > Chordata > Amphibia > Anura > Leptodactylidae > Engystomops > Engystomops pustulosus. The sequence goes on along the minus strand of NC_092411.1, from coordinate 110,964,826 downwards.
CAAAAATAAAATTTAAAAAAACTTTCCCTAGGACTGATATAAAAATAAACAAATATAATAATAAACATGTTAGTTATCTCTGTGTTCCAAAAGTTCTAATCTATCAAAATATAGAAACGGTTATTCCTGGTGATAAACCCCAACACGTATATAGTGGCCAAATGTCTGAAAAACTTTTCCACCATTTTGCAACTCAAAAAAATGTAATAAAAAGTGATCAAAAGATTGCACAAAAAACGGTAGCAACAAATCTCATCACATCCCACAAAAAATGACACCTTACACAGCACCGTACACCGAAGTATGAAAAAGCTATTGGCTTCAGAATAAGGTAAAAAGAAGAATATTTTTTTGAAAAAAGGTTTTACATTTTTTAAAATCTATTAAAACACATTAAAACCTTTATACATTTGGTATCCACGTGATTGTACCAACCCAGATAATAGTAGGGAGGTGTCATTTGGTATGCATTCCAAATGACACCTCACTTTAGTTAACTGAGTTGGTACAATCACGTGGATACCAAATGTGAAAGCCAAGATAATTGCTGCCCAGTACACAGCATGAAATATTAAATACTGACTGTAGGAAGTATAAGTTGTAACTCAGAAAACAAGCCCCTTTGCGGACATACAAAAACAAAATAGGCCCAGTTTAAGTGATTAAAAATATTTTTAACCCTAAATAGGATATAGAAATCTGTCTGGACTAGTGATAACAACACATTTACATTGCATAATATAGTAGCTGAATCTGAAATACACCGTTAACCCCTTCTTGACCAAGGAACTTTAATAGATGATTCTTTTCAATGGTAAGACCAGGATCAGACCACCAGTATATTTACTGATCACAAGAACAAATGTCCTATTCCCTTTAATTTATGATTTTGATCTGACTCCCCTCAATTGGAAAGGTCTTACAATAGCACAATGGAATGACATTGAGGCTAATCCAGATTAGGATCTGTTGGTCCATCAGCAGCAAATATTAGTTTCAGCCTGGAACTTCTGGTGAGGATTCTTTGAAGAATCTGACTTGTTGACGTTGCCTTACATTATAGCTTTTTGCATCAGTTGCTAACCGTGTACTGCATAAATGAAGAGTCAACCAGAGTAAGGGATGGTCTTACCAAGGGGCCCTCTGTCTATTCTGGTTGACTCAACTCCATGATGTCCAGCTGTCTGTTGATACATTTATTAACATCTGTTCAATGCTGTCAGCAAGCAATGACTATGGGGGATTTATCATGTTTGCCCCTCTGTGCCCAATAAGTGTGGAGGTAGGGGGTAAATGTTTGAAATTTCTGGCCATACGACTATCAGGATTTTGCCTATTTCAGGGCTTGTACACCAGAAAACTGGCATAGAAGACTTGATAAATCTCCCCCTACGTTTGTAATCTTGACATCTGGTGGTCTGTAGAGAAAAATCTACCATTCAGGAGGATTATCCCTACGTATAATAAATAGAATCAGGCTAATATCTCTTCTAATAAAATAAGCCAAACCCTTCAGTTTCACATAATGCATTGAACTTGGGAATTGTTTGTTTTGCACTTGTACATGTTTTTCTTATCAAGTTGAGTGATAGGTTACTGATGCTAAACTTTGTGCTTCCCAGTGTATAATATTGCAGCGCTTTTTGTTCCAGGAGAAGAAAACTTTAAATAGTGTGGAAATAATTTCTAAGAATATTGTGTAGTAATTGGTAAATCAGTTTTTACACTACCATTGCCAAAAGAGCACAGAAACTATTGTGCTTAAATTCCAGCATCCCCTCCAGGCCTCAAGAAGGCGTCCAAATTCCATCTTCCTTTTAAGTTGATATTCCACATTTTGTTTCCCAAATAATGTATTCACCTTGATCCTGTAATTCTCATCATCCCTCCAATGTTTAATCATTTTCTGAAATTCCACTCATGATTCCAGATTTCATTTCAGTCCAGATGTCTCTTTTTAGAATGACACACCTCAATAGCTTATGAAAATGCTTATTTTTATGCACTACATATAGTACTTTAGGATTTGGGGTCAAATGAGTAAATTAATAACATTACCACATGCAGCATAAAGGTTACTATAATGAGGAGCAGAGAATAGAACAAAATTTAATTACTCACTTCTCTCATTTAAAGGGGCATTCCCATTTCCGCAAATAAATGTTGATGTTTGTACAATGCAAAGTTATACAATTTTACAATATACCTTCTGTATCAATTCCTCACAGTTTTCTAGATCTCTGCTTGCTGCCATTCTATAGAAAGTTTCTGTGCTGACTTCTAGCATGGTCACAAAGGTGCATGGCTCAATAGTATAGAGAGTAGAGAGTAATCAGAGCTGTGTGTTCTTACAAGCTGAGGACCTGTGTGACCATGGTCAGATTTCTGTACACAGAAAGTAAACAATAAAGTTTTCTATAGAAGGACAGCAAGCAGAGATCCAGAAAACCATGAATTGAATAACTTTTCATTATACAAACATTAGCAATTATTTGCTGAAATAGGAATTCCCTTTTAAATGCTAATGCTTCGATTTATGCATGCCTGAAAATATCAATGTTTCATGTTACATTTTTAGTGTTGTTTCTTTGTTTTTAATTTATAGACTGTTCCCTAATACAATACACTGTTGCATTGATAAAGTTGGAACCACAGTTAAATGTAAATTTAAAAAATAAGAAATACTTACCCACCTTTCGCTCTTCTTTTGGTTTGTGCAATCATCTGGAATAAATCATCTGTAACACCTGTGCCCATTCAGGCTTCAGCACCATCCACTGCCCGTCAGGTACAGGAGCGCTTCTGACTGTGATTTTGTACTTAAAGGTGTATTCCCACTAAGACAAGATTCTTAAATTTACTCACGATATCAAAATAACACATTCTTTAATTCAACAAAAATACAGTATTTCTAAGATATAATTCCAACCTGTCTCTATTAGTCCTTTTGTAGACAACTTTGGTTGACCTGGGATCCTACCATAAATCTTCTGATTATGGTCGGGCAGGTCAGATTTTTCTCATGAATTGCTTATCCTGTCTGCACAATTCAGTGTGATCTTTGCCCCTTCCCCTCCATTACAAGACAAACTCACACACAGACACATCCTGCCAGCAGGCAGCATGCAAAGACTTACTCTACAAGAGACAGGCAAAATAAGAGCTTTATAGCAGAGGAGGCATATCACAGAACTGACTCTGTGGTGTTATAGTTGAGATATAGTAAAGCTGACAATGTGTGTTATAGGCAAGTTAGCAGGGTGTCATTGTGTTATATCCAGCTCATGGAACTGATCATCTCTCATCTCTGATCTGTCTTATCTCTCTTTTTCAATGTGGCAGATACTAGTGAATGTTCAGAAGCTAAAAGAATGTGTAGATAAACCCTGGACCCTAAACCCTGATAATCTAAGTACATAGTCAGCACACGGGGATCATAATCTGCTTAGAGAGTTCTCGCCCAAACACTGGAATTTGGAGTAAAAATTGTTCAAAAAAAGGGGGTTAAAATGATCTTTGTTGTGTAAACATCACTAGGGGTTAAAGTTTCATAGTTTTCTTTCATGGACACACCCCTTTAAGTTGAATTCTGCCCTGTGCTAGTCTGAACACTGCCTTATTTCACTCCTGTCTGTCTTAATTGATTTCCACCACAGCTGTCTGTCGGCTACTGACTTTGCTCTAGTTAAACTATCTGCAATGAACAGATTCCTCCTCCACTCACTTTCCTCACATGCTAGACTGCATAGTTTGCATGTCAGGGGACCAGTCCTGTCACTCACTGGACCGGGACTCTATCTCATAAGAGGTTTGTCTGCCCACTTCCCAGTACTTGATAGAAGCCTTCTTTGGGCTTTCCATCATTTCTGAACTCATGTATTTGAACGTTTTACTTGTTAGTCTTGCTACCATCCGCTTGACTCTCTACTGCATTGTCCTCTTGATTTTGACCCGTATTTTTACAACTATTCTCCTGTGTTTGTTTGTCCTGTTTTATGGCACCATGTTTTTAATCTGGTGCATAAAGGGATCTACTAGTTGTCAACTATGGTTAAGGGTAGGATAGGTAAGTAGGTAGGGATAGCTGGGTTGGTTCATCTTTAGGGTTCACTGTCCATCACCAACCTTCCTTTTCCATCCTGTTATCTATTCCCTAACAGTAACATTACATCATAAATATCTTTTACCTCTAAAACCTCTTTAAACATAAAGTGGGTATGTTTATTAAATCTTCTAACTTCTAAAGCTATAGTAAAGTATGTAGTAATTCATTCTATAAATACACAAAAAGAGACAAAAATATGAATAGGTAAAGAAGAGATAAATCAATCAATAGTTTTCTCAGAATTGTTTACATTTAAGAACTAATTTACTGATGGTCCATCCTCAGTGGTTTCACCAATTAGCCTTTCATTAGAATATTTGGTCATGGAAAATCTGTATAAGAGACTTAAACACTGTACAGACCTAATATTACTAACAAGCTGAGGGATTGCTATTGTAAAATAAGTCGCTAGAATCTTATACACATTATATTAACTAATATTAATTGTATATTCTTAATGTGTCAGCCATTGACTTATATGTGCTAAATTATAAAACAATGTGGCTTCAGTTTCAAAGAATATGTGCAAAGGATATCTTCTTACACACTGCAATACTAACTCCTGCAATTTGTGCTGGCACCGATCACAGGTGCTAACCATTTCTAAATGCATATTGCTGGTTGCCACTCGTGATGTCATTGTTACTGTGACAACCAGGTGGCACACTGTTATAGGAAAATACCTATATACTGCCATATGTGAGCCCTCTAGGGGGTCTAAAAATAAAGAAAAGTAAGAAAAAAACATTAAAGTTCAAGTCACCACCTTTCCTTAAAATTCATCTCAAAATAAACATATAAAATCATAAACATGTTAGGTTTGGCTGTGTTCCTCAAAATTATCATTCCTGTCTGCGAACGCTGTAGCGGGAAAACAGTTCCCAAATGTCCAAATCCCCACTTTTTTCCTTTTTTAAAACACTTTGTTCATAAGGTTGTGTAGTCATTGTACTTCTTACCAGACTTTGAATTCTGGGTGCATAAAGGAGTCTTATTTAGTTGTATCAAAGTGGGAGTTTCGGGACATGCTTCCTATATTCAAGAATGTACCCTAGCATCCATTGCTTTTTATAGGTACCTTCAGTTGCGTCATGTACTAGGGGCACAGTTTGGAAAATTGAGCTTTAGAGACCATTGCTTGAAATAAAAACCGTGCTAGCTGCACATTTACTTTTTACAAACAATTAATGGACGCCCAGCCTTCGCCCTACGAGAGAAGCTTTAACATATGGCAGTCAGATATCCCTGAATTAAAGAACTGCCACTTTAAAGAACTCCCACCTAATTGGCGATCCACGGTCATCAGTGCCTGGGACCAGTTGATTTAACCCACTGTGTCTACCTCAGATACGCAGGCTCCCCTCAGGCTTTCCTTACTAGATGTAGGGAAGGTACAGGTACCTTCTTTCACATGGTCTGGGAATGCCCATACATTCAGGATTAATTCATCATTCACCATTAATGAGTGTATGGTGTCTGCTCCCCACAGGTCTACTGGGTCTGGTTAGGGACATTATTCAGACTAAATTCGAGATAGCTCTCTTTCGTGTACTGATGTTCTATGGGAGGAAGGTGATATTGCTGATGTGGAAACCTCCTTAGATCCCCACACTTGCCAAATGGATCTAGCTGATCAATGTGGATCTTCCAGTCTATATGCTCACATATGCTGCCAGGGGTAATCCAGATTGATTCTCTGATTTGGGATGTGTGGGTATCTGTCTAGACTGTGTGGAGGAGGAATAGCTCTTGCATGTGTGTTGTGTGCATGTTTGGGTGAGTTTAGGTTCACCATCCTAGGGAAAGAGTACATTTTGTCAGGATTCTTCCCGCTCTGTATTTGCAATTATCACTTGTTGTTCCATTTATATCAATGCCTTATACCTATGTTTGCTGTAAGTGCTCCCCTGAGGTGGGTGATTGTTTTGTGTATGCTGTTATACATTTTGAAAACTGAAAATACAGGCAGTCCCCGGGTTACGTACAAGATAGGGACTGTCGGTTTGTACTTAAGTCGATTTTGTATGTAAGTCGGATCTAAGATCGCGGTCCCGTTATAACAGTGGCTTGTAAAGCACTTCTGTGTGCATAAAGAACAAGCCGCTTGTATAACGCGACTGCGATCTTAGTGATGCAAGTGGAGGGGGTGGTAACTAAGGACGCTGTCGCGCGATACCGGCGGCTTGTAAAGCGCTTCCGTACACATAAAGAACAAGCTGCTGGAATAACGCGACCGCAATCTTAGTGATACAAGCGGAGGGGGAGGTAACTAAGGACGCAGTCGCACGATACCAGCGGCTTGTTCTTTATGCGCACGGAAGCGCTTTACAAGCCGCCGGTATCGCGCGACAGCGTCCTTAGTTAAAGGGGTATTCTCATCTGGGCACTTACATTCAGTTTCATTAATCTGCCATATATAAACATTTCTTCAATTGGATGTTATTAAAAAAAAATGTTCCTGTGTGAAGATAATTTCTCATAAATGTAACCATGTTGTCCCTTAGAAACGAGATAGCTTCCTCGGATACGGCCACATCTGATAGAGTGAGTGCACAAAGAAACAAAAGGTTATTGTATATAAAATGTCCGGGAGTTACTGCATGTCGCACAGCCGTCCTGTGGTAATGAACGCTGAATCCTGGTGGTCCGGCAGGACTCTATAGCGCAAGTCTGGCCACCGCTGCCAGAGTATGACGTGGTCGTATCCGGGGAAGCTATATGGTTTCTAAGGGACAACATGGCTGCATTTATGAGAAATTATCTTCACACAGGAACATTTTTTTTAATAACATCCAAATGAAGAAATGTTTACATATGGCAAATGAATTTAATTAAATGTAAATGCCTTTATGGGAATACCCCTTTAACTCCCCCTCTGCTTTCATCACTAAGGAGATGGCGGCACACACAAGAGCAGGATAAGTGCTGCTGCGATCCTAGGAATGGGTCAACTCCAAAAGTAATATGACATCTCACCCTGAAAAAATGACAGTGTAAACGAAGTATGAATAAATGATACAATTATAAAACCTGGTATCTCCATGATCATATTGCCCCAAAGAATAAAGTAAAGGTTTCATTTAGAGCACACAGTGAAAGCCGTAAAAGCAGGGCCCCAAAGAAAATGGTGCAAACATGTTTTTCTGCACTGCATTTAGATTCTTTTTACAGCTTCCCAGTACATGGAATATTAAATGCCATCACTAGGAAGTGCAATTTGTTATGTAGAAAACACAAGTAAAAAATGGGAAAGGAAAAAATGGAAAGGAAAAAAATGAAAAAGGGATGGGTCCTAAAACTGGTGGGGTGGTATGGTTGGTGTTTACCAATATGCATCTATTAAAAGTTCTGCATCAGTTTCTTTATATGCGAAGTGAAGTCTCCTGTCTGTTACCTCATCAGTCAGACATTCCTGACCATAGAATGTTTGCAGATGGAGGGTCATATGATCTCTAACTGTCCATGAACGCCCTGCCGGGACCTTATAATAGTATTCATGAATATAAAATTAAGATCTTGGATGGGTTATTGGTAAGGGATATTTAGATATCTCACTATCCTCCATCTGAAGCCATTTAATGGACAGAAATCTCTGGCTGATGAGGTGAAAGACAGGTGACTCTTATTTACTTATCAAAAAAGCAATGCAGACCTTTTAATAGATTTATATTGTTAAATTACCAAATATACTGACACACTTACACGTACCTAATAAAACATGATGTAAAGTAGTCAATCGCTTTAAGGAGTTAAGTCAATCCCTTTAAGGAGTTAATAGAGATATTGCTCATGGGTAACCATTGCTTCTAGATGCACACAAGACCCCTGTTCTCATGATTATTAGCAGTCCTGGCTCTTGGACTGATATTTCTTATACAGTATGATAGATATGTGGAGAGGTAGTAGTAACCAGAATAGCCCTTTAAAGTTTATTTGGATGCATGCACTCGTAGTTTGAGGGATGGTTAATGTACTATACTAAGCCTGTCTGAATTAGTGTAACATCCCTATACTGTTTATTAAATATTTAGCTGATGGGTAATATTTGCTGCCAAATGGTTTCATGGGTCTAGTAAATGCGCTAACAATCTTTAGTTGGCCAGCTTTAAACATTTCCTTTCATTTCTGTCCTCTTTCACATTAATTAACCCTGCTTATGCCTAAGACTCTGCCAGGACATTGCAATATTACAGACCTCCTCTGGACTAGTGAGATTAATATACTCAACAGAAGTTGCAAGCAAGACATTTTTTACTAGACTGTGCATGCAAATACCTACATATTTCACATTTATGGATCTTATTTGAATACATGACTTAATAGATGCCTAACGCTCTGCAATTCAATTGCTTTAATGTGAAACATTTGTTTCTTTTTCACCCAAACGTATATTTGTATCTGACAACTGATATTTCTGCCTTTGCATAGTCTAAATCAATACACTATTTCCTCCATGTCTTAATTCTGTGTAAGTGCTGAAATAAGAAGATACATTATCTATATGAGGAAGCAAAATGTGCTGGAAGGTTTATGTAGACACCTTGTTATTAGCGTACTGGTAAATTGAGACTGTAAATTAAATTAGATGAGGTAAGGTGTAATGCATGACCGCCATGCTGAGAGGGTGTATGAGGACTTGAGTCCTTGGTAGTGTACTATTCTGATTTTGCTGCAGAAGAGTATGCCGTATAAAATGGGAAACCATGGTGTCAGTATCCTTACTTTCCACAGCAAAGATGATAAATGGTTTTCTATTGGTGCCCATATGATGGGACAATGGGGGTCCTAGAGTCCCCCTTGTAAGTTTAGCAGAACATTGCATGAGGGACCACGACTCCATTCACTTCTTCGACTTCCACAAATCCTGTAGAAGTGAATGGAGCCATGGGGGCACAAGTATGAATGTGTGAAGCAAGGTCTGTTTTTTAATGTTTAACTTTAATGTTGTTTTTTTTAAGGGAACCTGTCATCAGCAATTGGCCTAATAAACCACTTCCAGTATATTGTCAAACAGCGTAAAATCTTCTAGTTTTTGTTTCTTTCATGGTCCAGTGTGGCGGCATCATCTAGAAAATAAACTTTGAAGTGTGAGGTAAACTGGTTGTATAAAGTCAAGGAGGCGGAGAGATTAACACTGAAATCAAGGTGGGGAGCCTACTCCTCTGTGATTGACATAATGCATTGAACTTCAGGAGATCTGGTTAGTGAAGTCTCTGGGTGCAGAGCCATCAATTACAGAGAAAGAGGTTTCCTGAGGAAGGCGGGATTTAACTTAAAAATTGTGTCACAAGCCAAGCACTTACATGCACCTGGAGGAAGATGGTGAACTCCGGTGGACCTGATCGGGGAAGCGACACATTCAGCAAGTCGGGCGCATGATGTAAGTGAATTGCGGCAAAGTGCATTGTTGGATCTCCTCCGGACTGGGTAAGTAAATGTACCCTCATATATTTATGCCACCATTAAACCATCATATAGTAACTTGCATAACTGCATCAAGAATGCATTATTAGATCCAAAAACCACCAATAAATTGTTATTCTCGGATTAAAAAATGTTTCACATAAGATATGGAAAGTTTCATGGCACAAAAGTGATGTAGGCACAAGCATTAAGTTACTAGTTCCAAAAGCATAAAAGTATGCAGCCATTTTCTCTCCTCTTTTGAATTTGTATTTTGACTGATTATAGTTTTAGCAATTAGAATTACGCTTGATTCTTATGCCTCACCACCTTGACTAAAAATAATATAAAAAGGCTGGGTGAAACCAGTAGAGATCAAAGTCACAGACAAAGTCACAGATCAGGCAATATCCACACACAAGAAGGTTAAACCAGTAACTGCTGGTGAGTCTCAAGTTGAAGGAGACTGTACACCTGATAAATGAGTTTACCGAGAGGCATAACGACTCAGGGCTTAAACCCTTGCGTAACTTTTAACCCAAAACCACCAAGAAGAGACATAAGCGCTATGGGAATAATGGTGCTATGTAATGAAAGATTATTTTTATTATTACGAAAAGCACAGTGTAGTGCAAGCGTTGTGAAATCATGTTGTATGGTCACCAGCCAACCTGTGCAAGATATTCCATCCATGCTGCTGTAATGTCACACAGGTGTTCATTACTAAGTTTGCCTGTTATGATATCCCATTCCCTTTGTGTCATCTAATGTGACAAAATGTGTATTATGTGTATCTTCTATGTGCACTGGGGTCTGCTGCGGTAACTTTAGGTATATAAAATTGGGGTTATTTCACACAAAGAATGACTCTCTTCCCTATTACCCTACTCTAGCATCTCTGAGTTACATAAGCATTGTTTTCTGCATACTTGGAACTCTGTTCTGCATAAAATGCGGTATTGTGTGTTTTATAGCATCAAAGGCTATATTTTAGCAGTGCTGTACAGTATATAGTATTTTCCTATTTTATTTGGACTTCTAACACAATGTGGCTCTTTTATTAAGGGTCCCGCCACTCATTTTCATTGGACTGTGCCCCTTTTTTGGGAATAACATGGCTTGCACAGGTATTTGGCAGGTTTCTGCACCGGGATTTTGGTACAATCGATTTTTGGCGCAGCTACGCTGGCTTTCATGTGACACAATTAAGGGGATGGCGTCGGACGATCCGATTCAGACTGAGCACGGGATTTAACTTTCAAATTGTGTCGCAATCCCAAGCACTTAGATGCACCACGAAAAAGATGTTGTTGAATTCTGTCGGACCTGAGTGGGGAAGCGACACATTCATGATATTGGGCGCACAATCTTAGTGAATCGCAGCACAGTGCATTGGAGTCGAACAATGCACTTTCGGTGAACTCCGGGGACGAGGTAAATAAATGTGCCCCAATGGCCCAAATATATCAAAACTGCAGTTTACCTTACTCTTATGCAGGTTGCACCAGATAATCCAATAGTGTTGCACATTCTTAGTTAATCCAGTCAGTTTTTAGGATGTGCACACAGTTGTACTCCTTTTTTTTGGTGCACTTTGCTCCATGCTGTTGCAACAGAATTGTGTCTTACCTTACCTACCTTACCGCTTTATGTGTTCAGTTCAGTTAAGCGTCAGACAAAGTGGAACCGCAACACAAAAGTGGCGCAAATAATTTGTAAATACAGGTGCAAGCTCTTTCTGGTGACACCAGTGATCATATTACTTTGGGGATAAATGTGTATATATGCCTCCTTTTATAATAAGTCCACCATTCTGCATATAGTCCAAGGCTTTAGTAAGGTTAACTTCTTGTATCATGTTTATGGCACAGCAGGCAAATATTGCTGATGTTAAAATTTGGTATGATGACTTGAAAGGTATGCAAAGTCGGTTTTAAATTGGCAAAATCTTGGATTTAAAGGGAGATGATATGTGTTTAAGAGTTATTTGGCTCTGAGTTCTGGTAGTCTAGACACAGTAACTTTTTTCCTGTTTCCGCTTTCATGCTAGAAAGTGGTTTTAAAACCACAATCTTTAATTTAGGCCTTGTGGTTGTAAATGAAAAGAATAGATTTTCTCAATGGATACATAAAATGGGATCATTAACTATTTAAGTGATGCTCAGGACATTTCCTGTGGTTAGGGTCATGAACAATTAATTATGATAGCAGCATTAGAAATGACTGCTGGAATTGAGGTTTATCTCAACTATTTAACAAGCAAAAATAGAGACAAAAAAAGCCCAGAAAATACTGAACTGCTTGGGTGTTTTTGTCACAGGGGGGAAGCCGAGGAAAATTAATCTACAGATACTGGATTTATGGAGTGACAGGAATAGAGCTTAGTCAGACAGAGGGCAGCTAAGAACCTCAAAGTGTGAGAAGGGAAAATCCTCCTGCCAGGAGTCTTCATTAGTCCTGTGAGAAAATGTTAAATAGAGGATGGAAAAATAGTTTTTGACAAAAATAACATTGGACATGTCTCGTAATGTTTCCTGCACAGTTTTGATTGGCACAATCCACCGGGATTAAGTTGTATGGTCAAGATGTGAAGATATTCAGATACAACATGCACAGAAGTCAAACTGGAAGAATATGCAACTCCATAAATATATTGTGAGTATAAGGTTTTTTTTTTCCAATATATTTTAATGCACTTTAAATATCCTCAAAATGCAAGACCATGATGCTATTTGGCAAGATCACATTTATTTAAGAATTGTTTTGGTATTTCTAATTGTTTTCATTGGCATTTTAAACAATTTACACCCCTCACTCCTACCCCCCCCCCCCCCAAAACCAAAAATTTTCTCCATCTCCCACAAGATCCAGAAGATTGCTGTAAAGTGTACCAGCCCACAGTAAACAGTTAGGAGTCCATCTCCATATTCTGGCTATGTACTGGATACCAGAGCATTCGACCACTGAGCTCCCAGGCATGGGATTTGACACCCTGCAAACAACGAGGATGGTTTGAAAAAGTATTCATACCCTTTGATCTTTTCCACCCTTTTAAATGTTATAGCTACAAACTTAAATATATTTTATTCACATTTTATCAACACAATGGGCATATGAATCAAACTTTTGGCTTGTCTTTTTCTTGAATTTTTGACACTTTTTATGGTGCTTGTACTCACTTGTGACCTTTTTTTGTGCCAAAAACAGTCATCTTTCAAAGTTTGCCATTGTCTAGTTTACTGCAGTTTTCCCTGGGTTGTCACCTGATGTGAAAGTTGCAACTTTTTAAAAAAGAATATGGAAATTAGATTAGAACTGATTGCGACCTTTGGAGACTTTTGCGACTTTTTGTTTTAAAAAGTTGCAAATTCACAAAAGACCAAGTGCAACATGTATCAATAAGGAAAAACCCTAAGATACATTTGACCAGCAGAAAAGCCATGAAAAGTACCAAAAAAAACAGACAAACAAAGCTGGAATTATGATACACATGCCCCTATGTATCAAGTATTTGTAAATGTATTTGCAAAATACAAGGATAATTAAAGGGGTTGCCCATGAAAGAAAGTTCTAAAATTTGAATCCCCTAGTGATGTTTACACACTAAATATAATTTTTAACCTCTAACTTTACAATTTTACTCAGTTTCATTGATGTTTAGCTCCTATAACTCAGTGATGGTTACTGTAGTGTGGGTGGGGACTCTTTAAGCAGAAACATTATGATGATCCCTGTGTGCTGACAATGTGTCTAGATAATCAGGGTACATGTTTATCTACACTTTTATTTAGCTTCTAAACATTCTACTAATATCTGACACATAGAAAAAGACAGGTGAGACAAGTCAGAGATGAGAGATGATGAGATCCATGAGATGCACATAACACACAATGACACATTTTAGCTCAGTTACATTGGAGCTATAACACACACAGAGTACCTTCCCCCCTGGATAAAGATATTATCTTGCCTGTAGCTTGAAGAGTAAGTCTGTGTGCAGGCAGGAAAGGTCTGTGTGTGAGCTGGTCTTGTGATGGAGGGGAGATGGGGCTGGAGGCAAAGAGGAGAAGCAATTCATGAGATGAATCTACTATACCCAACCATCAAAATAATAAGATTTACAGTGGCATCTCAGGGCAATGGAAAATGTGTACACCAGGACTAATAGAGACAGTCCTCCTGTACAAAAAAATAACTTTTTCATACTTCAGTGCATGGAGCTGTGTGTGGTGTAATTTTTGCAAATGTTAATGATGTTTTCAAAGCTACCATTTTGAAGTCTGCAAGGCCTTTTGCTCACTCTTTTTTGATTTTTTATATTTTTGCAAAATGACAAAAAGAGGCATTTTCGACTCAGCGCTATTTTCCGATACTGGTTGAATACAAGGAATAACAGTTATTATAATTTACGAAATTTGAGAGAAAAAGAAAGGTAGGCACTCACCACGTTTTCTTAAAATTCTTCGTTTATTCGCGCATCCTTAAAAATGCCATACACAGGGAGAGGAGAATATCGCGCTAAGGAGCGTTCCAGGGACGAGTCGTTTCGCGTTACTGTCAATGCTTCATCAAGAAAGCCCCTGGAACGCTCCATAGCTCGGTATTCTCCTCTCCCTGTGTATGCCATTTTTAAGGATGTACAAATAAACGAAGAATTTTAAGAAAACGTGGTGAGTGCCTACCTTTCTTCTTCTCTCAAATTTCGCATGAACAAATTATATACCTGTTACTGTTATGGGTATGAGCACCACCACATAAAAAACATGTTGTCAGTTCTCTAATAAAAAAAGGCTCCAAAAGATTGGAGGTGAACCATTTCAACAAGAATGTTATTGGGAGTGCCCCTTACCCCTACATGTGTCGGTTATTATAATTTGACTGATCGACTGATCGAAAAATATTTTCACTGTTTATTTATATTTATATCAGTTCTAGAGAAAAGGGTGCGGGGTGATGTGAATTTTTATGTTTTTTATTGAATTTTTGAATTTTGTTTTTTGTTTTTTTTTTACTATTTTTCTGATCCCCTATGGTACTTTAAACTCTGATTGATCCAACCATATTATGCCATACTTCCCCAAAGCAGCATCAGCAGCTGTTTTCTTGTTTCAGCATGCGCCCGCTGTAGGAGCCACATGTGATGATGTCAGCAGAAAACCGTTGCTGGTGCTGCTACGGGGGAGCGAGGAAAGGTGGGTACATTTTATGGGACAGGGCATGGGGGAGAGTTGCAGGGAAGCACTGTGGCTACTGAGGGGCATTGTGAGGGCTTTATCGCAGCTGGCGGAGCAACGTGGCTAGTGGATGGGCACTGTGGCTGCTCGAGGGGCATTGGGAATGCTGGGGAGCACTGGGGCTGCTGGAGGGGTGGCACTGGGGGCCCAGTGGTTGCTGTGGGGCACTGTGGATACTGGGGAGGGCACTGTGGCTGCTGGAGAGGGCACTGTGGCTGTTTGAGTAATTCAGCTTTGTGGTTGCCCTCAATTGGCTGATTGTAATAATAATGCTTAATAAATGTAACTATGAATCAGCTTGAGTAGATACATTTATACAATAAAATACAAAATAAAATTACATTTAGCCCCTTTACACAGTGATGTCACTGCATCACCTCTCCTGTAGAGTGTACTGGAGCAGGAGACTTGATATGATGTCACTGTGCCTCCTCCTGCAGTGAAGACTAAAGTGAGTATTGGGTTTTTTTTCTTTTTACAATGCACTTTCGTCAGATTATTCGACGTTTTCGGAATTTGTGCCGCTGTGACAGGTACTTAACTGGGGATTGTGTCGCACGCGATCAGATTTTAGCGCAGCTGCGCTGGCTTTCATGCGGCAGAAGTCGGGGGGGGGGGGGGTGTGCCGTTGGACTCATCATCGCACAGGAATGGAGCACTACAGTATAATACATGTAAAGGATATGCCGCTTTGATGAAGTCTTTACAGAATAGATACTCGTCCTATTGCCTTGATGATGAAGCTGTAAATGGAGAGCACATTTGTCAGATATAGAATGACTTAGCTTTCTCTCACTAAAATGAAAAAATAACAGTAGGCGAGTGCTTTTGTCTTTATAATACAGGCTGATGAGTCTGCTGGTAATATGGAACTGGGTCATATTCCTACAAACCTCAGAATGACTCATATTTCTTTGCCTATTAAACAAGATATTCCCATAGCAAATATTAGAACATTACTAAGCACGTTTTTTTCCCTGAAATCAATGCAGTCTGTTCCTGAATCTTCTCTTAACACGCCGCTGTCAGGAATAGTTTGCTTTGTGACTGAAAGGCAAACTCAGGGCTCAGATCTGGGAAGTGCACTGAAGTATGGTTTTGGTTTCTGGAGAATCCAGTGACTTTCTCAATTTATAAAATATTATATTCTTCTGAATTTCACTTAAATCAGATACACATACTATTAGATACTAATACCTTTAATAAATATTTACTCTATAGTGTACCAGTTTGCTGTCTGAATACAGAATTAATACAAACATTGTTGTCATTTGCATACTGCAATTGCCAACTAGTAGAGTCAATTTTGTACCATACTAATAGACTTATTGGGGGAACTGCTTCTACGCCAGTTTTACAGTGCACAAGAAATTGTGATTATTCTTCTGACAATGCCACCTCTACGTCTGGTAGGCATGGAGGGGTAGCAAAGGATGTGTGACTGCAGGCGGAGTGGACCAGCACAGGGCGTTCCTGTCCTGTGCCTACGCACTCACTAAAGCCTGCAAACTTACCAGTGAATGTTTGCAGTTTTTATGCAAAACTGTGCCAGGTCAGACCTGGTAATCAGTGGTAATATTTGTTATCCATGGCCTCATTCCTTCTAAAATCAACTTTTAAAATGATGCTAATGAGCCTAAAGGCCTCTGGGTGTTCCTAGCCCCTCTTTGCAGCATATTCACAGGCTGTTACAATGAGCTGGTCTCCCCTCTCTCTGTAGTCCCTGCTAGATTACACAGGCAGTGGAAAGAAGGAGAGAGCAGGGGGTCGGGTGAGTCATATTCTGTTCAGTGTAACAGCTAGGGAGTCTGCAGTGTGAAACAGCTCTAGGAATGCCTCCAGAACCCTCCAGTCTCATGAGCATAGTGTTACTAGTTAGGAAGGAGGCCATGGATAACACATATAAGAATATTACCTCAGTCAAAGTGCCTAGATCTATGTGTAAGTGTCCCTAGTTCATCATGCTGGATTTTCATGGTAGATTTTCTTTAAAAGGTTTCCTTATTTAATGGAAAAAACTGCTTCATTGCATACATTTTCTCTGTGGCAATTGGATATCCATTCTGGAATTGTGAGTGCTTCTCTGTGAAGTTCTTAGGAGGTTATTAACCTCTTAAAGGGAACCAGCTTTTACATGACTAAACTAAAAGCACCCTCAGATAGGAAATAACTAGAGATGAGTGAGCACTAAAATGCTTGAGTGCTCGTTACTCGAGTCGAACTTTTCCTGATGCCCAAATGCTTGTTTTGAATAACGAACCCCATTTAAGTCAATGGGAGACTCGAGCATTTTTCAAGGGGACCAAGGCGCTGCAATAAAATGTGTCATTTTATTGAGAAATAAGGAAGTCAGTCCTGTTTCTTCCTTTTTTTTATTCAATGGAATAACCTGAGAATGACCTGTGAATGACCTGTGTTAAACATCTGCAATGTGTTCTTGACACCTATTGTTCTTCACATACTATTGTGAAGAACACCTTTCTGTACTCATGTCTTCTGATAAGTTAGCAGATGTATGGAAACATCTGCAAGAACACATTGCAGATGTTTCCGTACATCTGCTATCTTATCAGAAGACACGAGTGCAGAATGGTGTTCTTCACAATAGTATGTGAAGAACAATAGGTGTGAAGATTCTTCACACATATTGTTCTTCACATACTATTGTGAAGAACACCGTTCTGCACTAATGTCTTCTGATAAGTTAGCAGATGTACGGAAACATCTGCAATGTGTTCTTCACTGTGTTCTTCACTTAAATGATCCTTAATGATTCTGTGTTCACTGTGTTCTTCACTGTTCTTCACTGTGTTTCCTTAAGTAAAAGCTTGATCTCAAGCAGGCGAAATACTCATCCGAGCAACAAGCCGTTTCGAGTACGCTAATACTCGAACGAGCATCAAGCTCGGTCGAGTATGCTCGCTCATCTCTTTAGCATTAACTCTTTAATGTTAAAACCCACCTGTTTACCTCTGCCCCAACTGTGAAATTAGTCAATTGTGAAGAAGGGTTTCTAATTGTAGTCTCTTCGACCTGTCCTCTAATAACCTCCAAAATTGAAACCTATATGTATATACCAATAATTGTATATATATTCTAGCATAGAACTTACAATGATAATTTTGAAAACTATAAATAGAATTTCTTAAATACCAACTCATACTAACTACTCTTATATACCTATATACACTTAATAGGGCTGTCCACTTTCAGCACATTACAGCAAATAATTAATACCCTGTGTCTAATGAAAAGTTATTAAATGTTCCAGTGTACTTTCTGCAGCAATTCCTCACAGTTTTCTAGATCTCTGCTTTCTGTCCCGCTATAGGAAGCTTCTATGTTTCCTTCCTGTCCACTGGTCCAGGGTCATGTGATCTCACACAGGCTTCACATGTGATCACTTGACCATGAACCAGTGTTTGTCTAAAGGAAGTAAACAATAAAGCTTCCTGTTGCATGGCAGCAAGAAGGCATCAAGCAGAGATCATGGAAACCATCACAAATTGATACAGAGAGTGTAATGGAAAATTTAATTAATTCTTATCACACAAACAATATCAGTTACTTGCTGGAATGTGCTCAAAGTGGACAACCCTTTTAAGTATAGACATTTATAGCCCCCTATAACACACCATTAATACAAATGTTTTACTTTACAGATCTAAGTTTAAAATAGAAATATAATACTATAACCATGCTCATTTATTAAACAGAACACCAGAACCAAGCTTCATACATAAATACATCAAGATCATTCCTCATTGCACGGGACCCAAGCTCTGAAACTAAAAACAGTACTAGAACTAAAAAACAAAGGTCCATAAAAAATGTAGTGTGAGAACCAAGCTCAGCCAATTTGTCTTCACTACTAAAATGTAGTATGAGAAAGAAAGCTCAGCCAATTTGTCTTCACTACATAGCAGGTCTGTTTCACTAAATACTTGAAGTAACAATTGGGTGTTTACATTTTTATTATCACAGGTCTGTGCTCCAAGTAAACTCTGTACATGCTTGGATTACATCCTAATGACAGGGCAAATTATAACACTTTTTTGATAATTAGACCTGAGTGACATGGAGACTTTTTCAAGTGCTGATTGATTTTAACTATTTAGTGACAGTACACCTAATTGCATGGAGCTCAATGTATGACTGAATACTCTATAGTTAATATAAATTAGCTGCATTATAGTTTTTATTAATTCATTTTATTAATTCATTTATTAATTCATTTCTAAGAGAAATCACCAAAGAAGGCCACAGCACAGGTTACATCTTCAGAGGAGTTCTTTTTTCATTTTATTCTGTGAACTAGACAACTACATCTGTTCCTTCCATTCATGACTTGTATCTGCAGACTTCTTAAGACCCTTATCTCATTATCATTTTCTTTACCTTCTTAAAAAAAACTCCTCCTCTACTAATACTGTTTTCCAAAATGTCCCCATAATACTGTGCCAACCACAATTCACTCAATAGTAATTCTACTATAATCAAATGTTACCTAACACGAATGTTCCATGGTGTCTCATTGTAAAAGTTACAAACCGTAAATGTGCCACTCATAGGTACCCCATATTAATCATGATACCTCAGAGCTCCATTCAGTGACTATAATCCTATAGTGCCCAGTTTGTGATAATGCTTATCCACAGATTCCAAGTTCTAATTATGCTTCTCCTCAAGCTCCATTAATTATAGAGCTTTTAGGCAATACTGCTCCCCTAGAGATTTTAATGAGTAATTATAGTGCCACCATCAGTAATACTGTTTTCTTATTACATTAAAGATAACTATTATGCCCTCACAATAGTCACTATTGTAAAATTTCTCCTGTAGCTGACAAAATAGTAACAGGGTACCTGTAATGGCCAATACAGCAATAGGGCTCTTACGGTAGCCATTATTGTAACAATGATCCCACAGTAGTCATTGCAGTAACCGTGGACCAATGTAGTAACAATACTACCCCTGTAGCCAATGTACTAACCATGTCCCCATAGTAATCTAGTAATTTCTAATCTAGTAATTTAGTAAGAGACCCCCCATAGTATCGGATATAACACCAGAATTTCTGTAGTGATAGAAATGGTATCATGGCCCCCACAGTAGCTGATATAGTTGTCCCCTGTAGAGGTCAAAAACAGTACCCCTAATGTAGCCAGTATAGTAATAGGCCCCACTATGGACAACTTAAATATTGCCAAGGAAAGTAAAAATTTCCAAAATTATTTTTCAAGTATATAAATGATAAGAAAGGAAAAACAGAGAGTGTAGGACCTCTGAGGAATAACCTGGGAGTCATAGTGGAGGGCAGGGGAGGGCAAAGTGGGGCCCAGGGCAAAACTAAAAGTGAGGCACCAAAATAAAACTATTTTATGAACAGTAACATTCAGTAAGATTCTCCCTTTAGTCGTGCCCAATAATAACACATTGTAATTTACAATCATGGTACTAGCATGGTAAGGCAATGAGTAATATGGGACTGTAGGAGAATTTTATAGGAGATAGACGGATGATAGGTAGATTGATGATAGAAGATAAATATGAAAGATGATAGATTCATAGATAGATGATGCATAGATTTATAGATGCTGAAATTAAAAAATATATTCTATATAGATAGCTAGATAGGTAATAGATAAAAAGTAGATAGATATGAGACATAGATAGACACAGTAGAAAAGAGATAGAAGATTGATTGATTGATAGATGGATAGATAATAGATAGATAGGTAGACAGATTTTATATATATATATATATATATATATATATATATATATATATATATATATGTGTATATATATATATATATATATATATATATATATATAGCTACTTGAGGAAAGTGTAAGCAGCACACAATAAAGTGGGTAATGGTGGGTGCAGGCACAATAGGACAAGGCGTGAGGTCCTTCGTAAATAGAGTAGAGAAAAAAAAAAGCAGCACTCCAAAATGTCCAGTATAAGGTGTAAAAAAGTGGGTTCTGTTTTATTCCATGTTTCAAAATACAACAAAGTACAGCAACGTTTCGGCTCACTTGGGGCCTTTTTCAAGCCGAAAAAGACCCCAAGTGAGCCCCAAGAGTGCTCTGATTGAATAAAAGACTCACCCTCTTTTCACTTACTTTGGAGTGCTGCCTACTTACTGTATTTATAGATAGATAAATGGTTAGATAGATATATAGATATGAAGTGTATAGCCTGCTAGCCTCTTTTAGTGTATAGCCTGCCAGCCTCCTGTAGCGTATAGCCTGCCAGCCCCCTGTAGCGTATAGCCTGCCAGCCCTTGTAGTATGTAGCCTGCAAGTCCCCTGAAGTATATATCCTGCCAGCCCCCTGGAGTATATAGCTTTCCATCCCCCTTGAGTTTGTAGCCTGCCAGCCCCCTTCGAGTATATAGCCTTCCAGCCCCTTTGAGTATATAGCCTTCCAGCCCCCTTGAGTTTATAGCCTGCCAGCCCCCTCGAGTACATAGCGGGCCAGCCCCCTCAAGTATATAGTCTGCCAGCCCGCCCCCTCGAGCATATAGCCTGCCAGCCCCTGCCTGTAGTTAAAAAAACAAAAAGTATACTTACTGATGCCGGCACACACATTAGAGCGTCCGCGTGAAGCTGACGTCACAAAGATTGCGACGGATCTGTAGCCGAGGTTGGAGCCGCAATGGATACTGGGGGGGGGGGTGTCGGAAGGAGAGTACACTTTTTGTTTTTTTTCTTGACTCGAGTATAAGCTGAGTTAGGCTTTTTCAGCACATTTTTTGTGCTGGAAAACTCGGTTTATACTTGAGTATATATGATATATCTTATATTCTAGGTTCTTCAAAGTAGCCACCTTTTGCTTTGATTACTGTTTTTCACACTCTTGGCATTCTCTTGATTAGCTTCAAGAGGCATTTACCAGAAAAAGTTTTCACATCACAGGTGCGCCCTGTGAGGTTTAATAAGTGGGATTTCTTGCCTTATAAATGGGGTTGAACCCATCAGTTGTGTTGTGCAGAAGTTAGGGGATACACAGATAATAGTCCTACTGAATAGACTGTTAGAATTCTAGAAAAAAGAAGTTAAGTAATGAAAAACCAGTGACCATCATCACTTTAAGAAATGAAGGTCACTCAGTCAGAAAAATTGGAAAAACATTGAACTTGTCCCCAAGTGCAGTTACAAAAACCATGAAGTGCTACAAAGAAACTTGTTCACATGAGGAGCACCCCAGGAAAGGAAGACCAAGAGTCACCAATGCTGGGGTTGATAAGTTCATCCAAGTCACCAGCCTCAGAAATTGCAAGTTAACAGCAGCTTAGATTAGAGACCAGGTCAATGCCACACAGAGTTCTAGCAGACACATCTCTACAACAACTGTTAAGAGGAGACTAAGTGCAGCAGCCTTCATGGTAAAATAGCTGCTAGGTTAACCACTACTAAGGACAGACAACAAGCACAAGAGACTTGTTTGGGGTAAAGAACACCTCCAGGCTGTGTAAGAGCTATTTGACGAATACCTCAAGACAGGGGCGTAACTACAGTGGTAGCAGCCATAGCAGCTGCTATGGGGCCCACAGTGTCAAGGGGCCCCCGACCACCCAACTTGCCACACTAAAAAATGGCAATTGTGCAGAACTATATACATATATGCATATTATGATGTAGAATCTGCAGCATAATAACAGTGATATCTTCTACAGGATACAACTGAGTTGTAAGGGGATGGCAGAACTAGCATCCTGCCATCTACTTACCACATGTGGTCTGCATTTACAGTGACAGATATGTTCCCTCAACTACCCTGGCATAAGAGGACTGCCTGGGGAATGGGGGGTCCCACTCAGAAGTCTGGGATGGGGCCCAGCCTCTCCTAGTTATGCACCTGCCTCCAGGCTGTGTAAGGGCAAGGTGACAGTGATGGGGTGCTATGCCAGATGACCTGGCCTTCACAGTCACCAGACCTGAACCCAATTGAGATGGTTTAGGTGAGCTAGACCACAGATTGAAGGCAAAAGGACTATTGCTAATCTTCTCTGAGATCAAAAGGTGGCTACTCTGGAAAAACTAAAATGTAAGACATATTTTCAGTTGTTTGACAATTTTAAGTATATAATTCCACATGTGTTAAGTGATAGTTTTGATGCCTTCAGTGTGAATCTACAATTTTTATAGTCATGAAAATGCAAAAAAAACTCTTTGAATGAGAAGATGTGTCCAAACCTTTGGTTTGTACTATAAAAAAGAGGCATAGATTCTCATAAGGACATAGTTTTTACCTTATACAAATCACTGGTCTGACCACACATGTAATATTGTGTACACTTTTGGGTACCAGTGCATAAAAATGACATAGCAAAACTAGAACAGGTGCAGAGGAGAGCAACAGTTTACAAAATCTGGAATTATCCAGTTTAGATAAACGACGACTGCTCAAGAGAGGCCTAGATGGCTTTCCGGAGAGTAAAAGTATCACAGGTTATAAGGAAAAACCATTTGTTTAATTCTTAAATGTTTGCAAAAAATGAAGAAAAGAGATGTGCAATTATGACACATATAAATTTTATTGAAAAAGAGCATAAAAACACACTTAAAAAACCCCAAAGGGGGGTATACACCACAAAAAGCTCCCCAGTATAACAATTGATATCGGGTAATCAAGGTAAGCAGTATTATACAAGGTACATGTACAGATTAACGTGGACCATAAATATGTAAACAATTCAATAATATCCAGCAGAACATAATGTCCAGCAAGTATATCCGGTCCAAAAGAAATACAATGGATTAAAGTGCAAATAACTACATTACCAAAATAAAGAAGTCAGATCTGGGGAAGCAAAGATCTTACTTCTTTATTTTGGTAATGTAGTTATTTGCACTTTAATCCATTGTATTTCTTTTGGACCGGATATACTTGCTGGACATTATGTTCTGCTGGATATTATTGAATTGTTTACATATTTATGGTCCACGTTAATCTGTACATGTACCTTGTATAATACTGCTTACCTTGATTACCCGATATCAATTGTTATACTGGGGAGCTTTTTGTGGTGTATACCCCCCTTTGGGGTTTTTTAAGTGTGTTTTTATGCTCTTTTTCAATAAAATTTATATGTGTCATAATTGCACATCTCTTTTCTTCATTTTTTGCATTCATATTTTTCAGATGTGTGACATATTATCATTTGTTATAGTAATTCCCCATTTTTTCAAAAGACAATTCTTAAATGTTGGAATTCATGGACTTGCGTCTTTTTCCAACCTTATATACTATGAAGCTTTAAAAAAGTTCTTTGTTGCCATGGCAATAGAATGACTCTCACAATAGAGTTGTTTCATTGTCTGAACTAAAACTGAAAATAACGACATAGATGCCATGTTTGCTTTTGAGGACAGTATTTGAAGGGTTAATGACCTGTGACAGTGTCTATTCACAGACAATGCTGTTATGCTCCTGTTGTGGAAAACAGCAGAGGCCTTGCATTTATGTCACCTAAACAGGCATGATATTTTGGTTTCCTTTTATTTGGTGATTTTATTACACTTGACATAAAGCACCCAGATGCACTGCATATGTACAAACATATCCCAAATAACCATTAAAGAAATATCATTTGGAGGGAGGGCACATGGCCGCGAAGACCAGCCAATTATGCGGCCACTCAGCAGTACATTAAAGGTACATTATTTAGACACTACTCTTACAATAAACATCCACTCAATAACCACTTTGACCACTTTTCACCTGCAATCAATAATTTAAAGAAAAGGAAAAAAATAAAAGAATAAATAATTCAATAGATAACAAAAAAAATATAACAGACAATACAAAGATTGACCAAAAATGTATTCTCTTTCAAGAAGAGACACATTCGGGCTTATTTACTAAGGGTCCAGTGGCCGCATTTTCCTCGGGTTTTTCCAACTTTTCAGGGATTGCGCCGGGGATTGTGTTGCACGCAATCAGATTTTGGCGCATCAGCCCTGGCTTTCATGCGACAGAAATCGGGGGTCAGGCCGTCGGACAATCTGACAGATTCGGACAAGCTGAGGGATTTAAATTTGAATTTGTTTCGCAAGAGCAAACACTTACATGCATCGGGAAGAAGAAGGTGAACTTCGGAGGACCTGATCGGTGTAGCGACAGAAGCAAGATATGGGTGCACGATTTTAGTGAATCGCGGCAGCTGTGCATTGGAGTCGGGGAACAAACCTCGGGGATCGCACAGGGATGGGTAAGTAAATCTGCCCCATTAAGTCAAAGTAAAGGTCACTTTATAAGTAACCCAACAACAGTTCCATTGGTTCATCTGAAGGGCTTTGACTAGTGATGAGCGGACTCACTCACGTCCGTGCTTGAATTTAGTGGTAACAATATTGGTGCTGAATCTCGGGACAACATTCTCGTCTTGGCAGACAGACTTTGGTGATAAAATTTATAGTATTTATACTTCTGATTTCAGCACTTTATCTGTACTTTTTCCATGCCGTTATCTAGTATTATTTATAGATAAAAGTGAGGAGTGTACTCTGTGTTATTTCCACAGGGGTACAGATTGGCACAAGAGGATGTGCAACTCTTTTATGTGTTTTTAATGTATTCCAATAAACTTTTGGATTTTATTTACATCATATGATTGCATTTGGTATATGACACTGGTCTGGTTGCATTTTGTTTGGTAGATATGTTCTTCCAGTGGACCTACCACACGTATGGTTACGGTTGAGATGCTATAGTTTGTTAGATACCAATCACTGGTGTCAACCATTTAAATGTCTGTGACATCATCGGGGAACCATTAAAGGCTTCCAAAACTTATGGTGGTTCAGATATTCTCAACCATAGCTTTGACCCATAAAGGCATCTCTAGTTCACAAGTGACCTATGGCAGACACCCCCAGGTGTTAGCTACACACCATCACCTTACTCAGAAGTGTGGATAGATCACACCGCAGCCACTAAAAATGAAAGCAACTTCAGTTAACAACTGGATTATAGAACCGGTATATTTGCTGAAACGATGGTACACCAATGATGAACAAAAAATAACTGCTAGAAATAGATTTGCCGTAAGTCATCTTAAATATAGGTTTGTCGCTGAGCTATGAGTCAATAATCTCTTATATAAGATTAGAGAAAAGCGGGTGTCCACATAAGGTCCAAAAATTAAGTCCGATGCAAGTCAGCGCAGCATCGGACTCTGAGGGCTAAGTACACTATAAATGCTTTACCCTTTACTTTGTACACTACCACACTACCCCTGAGGAAGCCTGTGGTTACAGGCGAAACGCGTGGGTACTCTTGACCCCAACACCTAATACCTGATATTGTGACGATGTAGGTAAACCTTTGGTTGTATCATCTTTTAGATATTTATGTTTTGTACACCATACTTATGGCATTTATTACTGTATTACATGTACTAAACATTTTGTTATCGAAATGACTACATTTTGCCTGGTATTACTGTAAAACTGGTATATGTGACATGGTATTAGGGTCCTGTAGTATGTGTGAAGCACCGATGTGTGCTTTTTAAAAATGTTTTTAACTTTTTTGGATTAATTAATAAAGATTTAATATGAATTTGGACCTTATGTGGACACCCGCTTTTCTCTAATCTTATATACAATTCAATTTTGGGTGTCTTATTTTGACCCTAGACCCATACTTTCTCTTATACTAGATAATCGCTTATATAATAAATCTGCCTATTATAATAAGAGACAAAATAGATTAAAAAAATTCTTTTATAAGGAATTACTCTGCAAGCATTTAACAAATTTCCCTCAGTGGGTACGGGTCTGTAGCAGTTTAAGGACCAGTCAGGAGAACCATTTCTATACTTTGTAGGTTTTCTATGTTGTATTTGATCATAAACTTCACTATTTAGTAATTACTTTAAAAAGCACTTTAAAACACAGATGTCAAGAATCTGGAATGATAGTGAAGTAATCCAACTCATGGAATTGCATCCAAGCAAGAAAAGGTACAGAGTAGGCATACAAATGTTATTGAAATGACAAGTGGACCTTACTGTTATATTAAAGCATAATGTTTCTGTTAATATTGATGCAAGTTAATTTGTGCTTCACTTTCATTGTAGAAAGTCTTCCAAGTTCTAGTAGAGTTGATCTTGTGCCCACTTTATATGACTTTCAGATGTTTCAGATCTTTTCTTGTGTTTCTTTATTATTTAAGCATATTTTCTAAAGTACAAGCTACAAATACAATCCATAATCTCATTATCCTGTATCTCTTAAATTGAATATGCCATCAGAAAATTATTTATTTAATGTTTACATTTTTTCTCATGTCAATTTCATCTATGAATGTAATAAATCCTGTATTTATCACCTGGACCAAACGGCCTAACAATATTCTAACTGTCATTCAGGGAGAGTTTATGGCTTGGATGTACTGGAAGGACCCCTTCCTAGCTGTCCCTACCTAATTGCCTAACCTATTGTAAGTGCTAGGTGACAGCTGGTTGACATTCCCTTCTTTTTTTTAAACTTTTTTACTTTGTCCCAAGAATGGAATAGAACTACATTGTGTACTGGCTGTCAGCATACAGCACATTATACAGGTTTAACTTTGCCAGCCCTCCCCTGGCTGCCATGGCAAAGCATCGGCACCCTCCGATCTTGGCTCAGTGAGGGTGCCGATGCATGGGGGAGAGTTGTCAGAGCATATTAGATGCTGTAGCATCTAAAGGGTTAAATGCCCACGATCAGTGAATACAATGACAGCGGCCGCTGCAGCAGGAGCCTGGCTGTCACTATATGGTGGCTCCTTCTGCGCCCGTGTGATCTGCTGGACGTTATAGTGCATCTGGGTGCTTTAAAGCACTGCTCACCAGGACGTACTGTAACATCCAGGTGGTGGAAGGGGCACATAGAATATTAAACACTAACACCAGTCCTGCAGATATCAAGCCCTAACATGTCTCTGTAAAGGGAAAAATAAGAAAGTTATGGTTTTTGGAAGGTGGCTTTTGAAAAAAAGGAAACCCAAAAATGAAAGAGGGCCAGGTCAAAACCCAATAGAATTGATTATGTCCACATTTTATGTTTTCTATTTATCTGAAGGAATGCAAAATGTATTCCACGTTTATACGAATAATTTGTTTAAATGTTACCACATAACATATGAATCAACATATTAAAACAATGGTGCCACATGTTAGTTCTTATTCCCTGTTTTGTGCATGAAAATCCACATTTTCTCCATTATAAGCCTTATTTACTTACATCAAACTGTTAGTCAATGCGATACAGTCAACAAAAAGCTTCACATCTAAACCTTCAGTAAACAAGACGGATTATAGATTGTAACAATGCCCATATACCTGTACCTTTTTCATAATTTCAGTTCCCTCATTGTTGTACTTTTAAAATATTTTTTTCCAGTTTAGAAAAAAAATTTCAACATTTTTGCACTGATGTTGAAGTGTTTATGTTAAAAGAGTCCAGTGCCGTAGGTCTCCATCTAAATCACTGTAATGATACATTAATCTACAAAAGTAAAAAGCCAAACACCATAAATATAACTTTCACTAAGGCTATAAATCTTGTGAGTAAACCTGTCTAAATAATAAAACTCGAACTATAGTTAACTCCAATTTTATTGCTTCATCATAAAGCTACAGAATTTGCCATTATTTAACTTGTTTGTTAACTAAATTTTGTTTTTAAACCTAACACAGTAAAGAAATTGGGGAAAAAGAAGTAAAGAAAAGAATATATACATATGTAGATGATAGATAGATACGTAAATTTTATACATGGTTTTTGTGACCAGTCACAGCTGATTCATTGAATTAATATTAATAATCTTTATTTATATAGCACCATCATATTCTGTAGCGCTTTACAAATCATAGGGGATATATACAAATATAATATTGCATTACAAAGTACAAACATCCATATGGAACAATAGGAGTGAGGGCACTGCTCGCAAGAGCTTACATTCTATCAGGATAAAGGGGGTGACACAAGAGGTATAAGAGCTTGTATAACGGTCCAGCCATTCTTTATAATGGAAAAATATAAAATAATTTAACAAATAAAAATTCTGCTGCTTGATCCAGCCATCAGCCACCATCTTATTTACAAGGTCCAAGGTGAAAGTGATTGCAGAGAAGTTTGAAACTCAGTATATCCTGGTGTTTGCTGGATAACAGATGGGGGGAGAACACAGGATGGGTTGGTAAAGGGAGAGTTGACATTCCATGCAGTTAGCGAGTGATAGGCTTGCCTTAAGATCACATTTGAAGCTTTGGAGGGTGGGTATTAGTCTGAGAGTCCGTGGAAGGACATTCCAGAGAATAGGTGCGACTCGGTAGAAGTCCTGGAGACGTGCATGGGAGGTTCGAATTAAGGTAGAGATTAATCTCATATGACTGGCAGATCGAAGAGCACGGGCAGAGCGATAGACTGAGATGAGAGAAGAGAGATAAGGAGATGCAGTATTATGCAGAGCTTTGTGGATGAAGGTTATTATTTTAAAGTGAATACGGAAGGAGACAGGCAACCAGTGCAGTCATTAACACAAACTGGAGGCATCCGTGTAGCG
This sequence comes from Engystomops pustulosus, assembly GCF_040894005.1. NCBI lineage: Eukaryota > Metazoa > Chordata > Amphibia > Anura > Leptodactylidae > Engystomops > Engystomops pustulosus. Next base: position 110,935,512 of record NC_092411.1, on the reverse strand, counting down.
TTTGGTCTGAAAGATGAGCCTGGCTGCTGCATTAAGAATAGATTGAAGAGGAGAGAGTTTAGTGAGTGGAAGATTAGTAGGGAGTTACAGTAGTCTAGTCGAGAGTAAATCACTGCAACAATTAGCATTTTAGAAGTTTCAATTGTCAGAAATGGTGGGTTTCTGGAGATGCATGCAGCAAGAGCGAGCAAGAGATTGAATATATCGTGAAAAGGAGAGGTCAGAGTCCAGCAAACCCCAAGACAGCAGGCATGCTGCCTCAATGCTATAGTGAGCCCACAAACCAAGATGGAGAAATCATGGTTGGGTTGGTTAGTAGATGGTGGAAGACAAGAAGTTCAGTCTTAGAAAGATTACATTTCAAGAAGAGAGAGGACATGATGTTAGAGACAGCAGCGAGACATTAACTAGTGTTGAGGATTAAGGCAGGGGTGATCAGCATCATAGAGGTGATACTGATGATGGTTTGTCCAATGGGGGCAGTATAGAGGGAAACGAAAAGAGGACCTAAGACTTAGCCCTGAGGAACCCTGACACTGAGAGGTAGATGAGTAGAGAAAGATCCAGAAAAGGAGACACTGAAAGTGCAGTGAGAGAAATAGGAAGAAAACCAAGAGAGTGCATTTAGGCCAATGGAGTGAAGTATCCTGAGGAGGAGCTGGTGGTCCATGGTATCAAATGCTGCTGATAGATCCAGAAGAATGAGGCATGAATATTCACCTCTGGGTTTAGCAGTGAGGAGATCATTGGAGACTTTAGTAATAGCAGTTTCAGTGAAGTGCACAGTACGGACACCAGATTGTGGGAGTCAAGGGGAGAGTTAGCTGAGAGATAGTGGGTTAGTCGAAAACAGACCAGGTGTTCTAAGAATTTGGAGATGAAAGGTACGTTAGCAACTGGTCTGTAGTTAGTAGCATTGGATGGCTCCAGGGAAGGTTTCATTAGTAATGGGCTAACAACAGCATGCTTGAAAGAAGAGGGGATGACACCAGAAGAGAGAGAAAGGTTGAAGATTTTAGTGAGGTGAGAAGTGACTGCTGGGGAGAGAGACTGTACGAGATGTGAGGGGATAGGGTCACTGATACAGTTAGTGGGTCGAGCAGATGAGAGGACACTTCTTCGTCTTACCTGGCTCAAAGGAAGAGAGTGAACAAGATAAGGTACTGGAGGGAATGGGATTAGTGGGGTGAGTGGATAGAGCGATTATTTCCTGACGAATGCAATCAATTTTAACTTTAAAGTAGGTGGCCCCAAGGTCCACCTTGGTGTCAGTAAGGAGTGAAGAGTATCAAAGAGCATTTTGGGGTTGCTCTTTATTTATATAGCTCCTACAGATTACGCAGCGCTGCACAAAGCATGACAAATTGGTCCCTGTTCCCATGGGGCTCACAATCTAAACAACCTAACAGTATGTTTTGGAGTGTGGGAGGAAACCGGAGGACCCGGAGGAAACCCACGCAAACACGGAGAGAACATACAAACTCTTTGTAGATGTTGACCTGGGTGGGATTCAAACCCAAGGACCCCAGCGCTGCATGGCAGAAGTGCTACTCACTCAGCCACCATGCCGCCCTGACCTGTTTAGCAAGGTGAAGGGCAGAATTATAGGCTTTTAGCATATATTTGAAGTGTAAAAAGTTTTTCGGTGTGCCAAGGTTGCCTGCGTCTGTGTTGAAAATTTCAACATTTAAGGACAAAGTTAAAGAAAATCTGTCATTCCACTTTATTAACTTTTCAACTAGCTGCTGGGTAGATCCAAGTAGCATGAATGGAAATATATATTAATTACTAATTTAGCTTAACTTTATTCAAACAAAGTCCAAATGCTCTGGCAGGTCAGGCCCATATTTATACCTAGGCACCGGAGGTTTGATCATTTTAAAAAAATCACACAGACCCTTAAATCTCATCAGCCATTTCTCTGCTCAATCCTCCAGCTTTTTCAAATCCTTCTGTAATTTTATACTATCAACCTAAGTATTAATTACTTTATAGAACTTAGAATTGTCTAAAAATATTGAAACAAATAAGGTAATTAATAAAATTATTAAAAAGAAGGGGTGCCTAATACTGACCCCTATGGCCCGTGCTGCCAACTTCTACCCAATCTGAGAATGTGCCATTAATGTTAACCCTCAGTTCTCTATCACTAAGCTAATTTCTAACCCAAATACACAAATTTCCCCTAGTCCTAGCAGTCTCATTTTATGTATCAACCTTTTATACTGCACTGTATCAAAGGCCATGATAAAGTCCAGATATACAACATCCACAGCCTACCTTCCAGTCTGGAACTTACCTCCTCATATAAGCCATTCAGATTAGTCTAACAGGATCAGTCTCTCAAAAACCTATGCTGATGCTGTGTTATATGGATATGTACAGTCATAACCAGGAGGGACCATGGAGGTAAATACAATTTTATTTTTTTAATCAGCCCCCCACCATATGTGTTTTTCAATTGTCTCGGACAACCCATTTAATGAATCTTCAAGTATTAAAAATAACAGTTTATCTATCACATTACATAATTCATGCAGTACCCTAGGATGTATATCATCTGGGCTCATTGATTTGTCTTTTTTAATGTTTTCTATTATTTCTTATCATGTCTTCCACCATGGGATTTTCCAGGGGAAAGAGTTGAGAAGGCAACATTTAATAGAATGGCCCTTCCCTCATCTCCTTCAACCATCACCCCCAGGTTAATCCTCAGAGGGTCCACACTTTCAGGTTTTTTACTGCTGGCTTTAGACATCAGCGGGCGCAGGTCCGGAGTCTGCAGTGTCATCTTTAGACATTGTTGCAGTTTTCTACTGCTCCCCCACTAGTCAACGGAGCAGGACTGGGTCTCAGGGGAAAGCGGCCTCAAGAAGTGCGATGCAGAGATGAGTAGAGCCGACACTGCTGCCAGATCTATAGACTCAGTGGTCATGTTACCTTCGTGTCCAAAGAGGTTAACCAAGGCTGCTGAAAGCTCCAATCAGCATCAGCACTTATAGATGCCCCAGTTACAGGGGAAAACTTGTTAAAGAAAAAAAATGTAAAAATTAAAAAAAGAACACTGAAAATGTCCCCCAGGGGTCTTTTATGACCTCACGGAGACACAAAGTAAAAACACACACAAAAAATGTATTAAAACATTTTCTGAAAAATACATTTACATTTCTGAATATAATTTAAAAAATTCCCCACTATACTACAAAAAATTTCACCATAGTTGCCCTGTTTGCCAGAGACTATACATATTACATAAGAAAATGTCCAAAACAAAATAGGGAATTTATCAATAATGTTAATTTTGAGTTTATTTAAAAAAATATATACTAAAAATTACAAAAAAAAGCATTTTCTCCACCTTTAACCTCTTCTTTACACTTCTATTACGTTTCAACTCAGCTTATGTATCACTAATAAAACGCCAAAATTTGTTTAAAGGTTGCACGCAAAAAGGAGAACTTATGGCTCTTAAATCACTAAGGATTAATGTGTTGTACAATGCACATGTAATGGCAGGACACAAACAAGGACAGTGAGCCCTGACACTGAGACCCCCAATCTGTCCCTACCTACTTATTGGGTCCCCCTAAACGGAGGCCATTAACTGGGCGACGTTCCCTCCCTGGGTAAGGTGTGAACAAGTAACAAAACAGACAAACAAACACAATAAGGCGAGGTATACAATCCGAGTCGGCAACAGTGGGGAATATAAATAACCAAATCACAATCCAAATAGACTAGTCAAAAAACAGGCAAGAATTCAGAAACCAGAAATCAGAAATACAAGAGAGCTAGAAAACACAGCAAGATAACAGTTTGACCAGCAATAAGTCAAAGCAACACTGGAGACTTATAGGGAACCTAGGCCCTGCCACAGGTGAAACGAGCAAGCAATTACAGATCCAGAGTGTTAACTCTTGCAAGACAGAATCAGTGAGGGGAGTGGCAGACATCAGGTCATACAGCCATAGAGCCTAGTTCAGACTGCAGGATGATGAAAAACTCAGTGTCTCCTAATCCTACCAGCGGTTATCAGCAGACACAAATGCATTTACAATAATGAAAGTCCAAAGTCCTTCCTGATTGTTTAATTTACCTACTTGCAAGTTTTTTGTAGTGGAGGAAATCAAGGAGTCAGTAGCCCCATAGCAACATGGTAATTCTATATAAAGCATGAACTATGAAGGTAAGTGTCTACTGAAGACCTAGGACTCTATAATAACTGATTTACCACGAAAGGCTGAAAAAAACACTATCCAATAAAATAGTCCTTCACACTCCCACATGAAACTAAGCTGTAGGCAAAACAATTGCTTGCATTAAAGGTTGGCAAAGACATTTGCAGTGCGGGTTCACCTTGTTCCTGTAGATTCAGTACTGCTACTCTCCCTAGACAAGACAACAAGTGAAGCACATAGTGATATGAACCCATGACTCTATATGTTTCCATGGGAGTTCCTAAATAATTTTCTATAAAATAAAATAATTTTTATAGGGAGGTAGCAGAAATGGGTCTAGCAGAATAGACATTAGGGGAAACTATTTCATTTGTCACTTCCTTTTTTATCTTACTATAGATTTCTATATATCTACTTTAAATATGTTACACATCTATCACTCTGATTCTTTTATACAAGATGTATCTAACCTCTAATTTACAGACACATTCACCTACTCCAAACACGATTGGTTATATCTGGGATATTTCATTTCAGCGGGTACTTATAGTAATTTTTTAAAATCCTTGTAGTTTCCACAAAGCCTCCCACCCTTGCCCCACCCTCCTAAAATAAAACCCCTTAACCTCTCTCTTAACCCCCCTCCCACTTTGCCTCTCATCACAAATTTAATTCTACTATATTCCAATTAAATATCTTTCCTTTTTTCTAAAATAAGAATTAAACAAACTCCAAGACCAATTCATTAGACCTTTTGATGTCCTATTGAGCAATATTGTCCTGTCACTTTGCAGTACATAATTACTCATCCTTTTTCACATACTTATGAATGGGAGTTGTTAATCCACCAACTTTTTAACTATACACAATCTGTCCAGAAATGGCATCTTTTTAATCATTTTTATTAACCTACACGTGTCCCAATCATTTTGTCACTTCCTAAAATCAATGCATTAACTTGAGCTATGGGCTCTTTATATCAACATAGTTTGAATATATTTCCCCCTTTACTTACATGTGGAGAAGATGTAACTGCTTGTAATAATAATTGATGTTGCAATGTCTGGGTTTGGTTATTTTACCTGCTACTAGCAGTACATCAAGATTTAATTGGTATAAGGTCTATGCTAGTTGTTTGCTGGAACATCTACTTCAGTAAAGGTTCTGCAAATTATAAAAAATTATAAACCACATGTTCTCAATCTGCCGTCACATATAGTCCATGCTTCCATGACCCATAGATCAGTTAACATTATAATAATCAACAGTTACGGTCTGCTACCACCTCCACCTTCCTCCTAGGCGTCTTCCCTGCTTCAACAGGACGTTCCTGGGAATATTAATGCATCGTTGTATCCAGTGTTTCTCATTTTCTCCCCCTCACTTCCTCTGAAGATTTTCATCAATGACCACTGTTCATCAGGTCTAATGATGTTCATTTCCTATACCTTGTCTTTATTGGAAACAGCTATCTTTCTGACTGCTGTATCAACTATTATATTTTGGCATAATTGTCTTATCTTGTTTGTGCTATAAATTACAGAAGTTTCCTCCAAATCAGTTAATAAGGAAATCACAAATGAGACTCAAGATAAAGAAAATGTTATACTTCCCTGCTCTAAGTATCAGAAATGCAATATGTAATTTCTGTAGTTTGCCACAATTTTTAAGGCTGTCCCATCTTGACCATCAATTTTGTAGTTGAATATGACCAGCTGTTACCTATGAATCCAGCTCCCAAAACCATTGGCTAGTATTTCCGTAGTCGGGGGAAAGATAGGACATGTCCCATCTTTCACCTGAATATGATACCGTGTGCCATATATTACTCTCCCTGGCGCTGACGTGTTCCTGTCGTGCTACGATATGGCGGGCACACGTCTGTGTAAACATAGCCTAAAGCAAGGTTCCTATATCAAATTATAAATTGAGATCTTTGACTTACTTATAACTTTTATAATGTTGCAGACACAACTGATCATACTGCACACATTCATTCTTTCTACATCAATATAGCAGGCTAATGTAAGACTAATTATTTTGGGTTAAAGTATTGCATTTATATTGTTGCTTTGGGCTATTTATTACTGTTGTAATATTTTTAATGTTAAGAGAAATCTACCGTTGCCCTCAGGCTGTATTCACCATTAATGCTGATGTGTAGCTCCCAGCAGGGGGAATACAACCCTATGATGTGGTACTTTTATTCAAAAATAGCTTTCATATTTATTTAAATGAAGAGCAAGTCCTCCAGGGGTCGTCATCAGGGACCCTTTGAGTTCTGACTAGTACTACACCCAGGCCTCACTGGAGTGGTGAAGGAGTGAGTGAAGGAGCCGATGAAGGAACGGGGTGGGGTGAAAGTGTAAAATGCTCAAGGGGGGAGGGGGCATGTAATAGTTGGAGGGGCTCTGGTGACATCCCCTAAGCACTTGCCCTTTACTTAAATAAATATTAAACTTAATTGTTAATAAAAGTACGGCACAGCATATAAACATAGGGCTGTATTCACACTGCTGGGACCTGCCGAGCAGTGATTATGGCGAATACAGCCCTATGACAACGGTAGATTTCTTTTACTATATAGTTAATAAAGGACTATTAAACATATTATAGAAAAAAATTTTAAAGAGACACTTTTGCATTACATGAGAGTGTTTCTAGTGTTTTAAGCTTTAGGTGCGTTGTCAATTTCTTTTCTACTGTTTTTATTCAAAGGAATTGAGAAACGCATGTTTATAATGTTACAAGCTACAATATTGTCAATACTATATGTGAAAAAAGTATTTTTTTGATAAGGAACAATTTTTTCACAACATATAACATCATCACTTTTCTTGCAGTTTCACTATAAATATTTGTTTTACATTTTTTTACATTATGTTAACCAACTTATGTTCTAAAGTGTGAATTTATTTCACCGTTTCTTAAAGGGGTTATCCGGGTTTAAATGTTTTTTTATGGCCGGGCTGGGGAGGGATAGTTAAATATAATAAACATGGACTTACCTCCTCCGGCGCCGCCGATGTCCTGCGCCGCGGTCACTTCGATCCGTGCCCCTGTAAACAAACAGGGGCACGGAAGCCACGCACAGGGAGCTTCCGGTCCGCGTTGTGGACGGCTCCTCCCATCCGCCCCTATCTCTCAGCGTTGTAAGCGCTGGGAGATGGTGCGCATGGGAGCATCCGGCCGGCCGGAAGCTCTCTGTGCGCCCTTGTACTGAAACCGGCGCACAGAGAAGACGGGCCGCGGCGTGGGACATCGGCAGCACCGGAGGAGGTAAGTACATGTTTATTATGTTTAAATAGCCCTCCCCAGCCCGGCCATAAAAAATTTTTTAAACCCGGATAACCCCTTTAAGTAAATCCCAGCATGATTCCTGTATTTGTGCAATTGGTTCACTATGTAACACATATGCAGTGATGTAAATCTATATTGACTTACAGTGAAGTCATTACTTATCCCCTTCTAGATCTTCATTGTAATGGTAACTAGAAATGAAAACACTATATTTACATCAGCTACCTGAAACTAAAATATGGTTTCAACAGTGGACTGCAAATAACGGGACTCCAGGGTTTACACAATGATCAAATAAACTAAAATATCCTATGCATATGGACTTGCTGAAGCACAATGCATGAATGCAATGTAGAGCAAAACTATACTGAGCTGATCTATCAGATCTCCTAATTGTATTCTTTGAAGATTCTGTTAGTGAACACTTTGCTCGGCACTCCAGTTTTCCCAGGACAGACATCCAACAACTCCCGTTTGATGGATATTGCAGACTGTACAAAAACTTAGTTACAAATCTACTGATTTATCGATGGCTATATCATGTATTATAACTTTACTGTTCTATTGCCAACAGCTGAAAAAAAGACTTTTCACTATGGGTTAGAGTAGATCTTCTTAAAATGTAATTGCTGTTGAACATTTCAGTATCATTCAGCAGGACATCAAAAATAAATGCTCTAAATACAGTATAGACAACCATGGTTCTCCATACAGTAGGCTACCTTCGGAATGCAGGTGTTTCTCAGAAACCCTATTACAACATAATAAAACATAACAATTCATTATATGAATTGGAGAGATTGTTACAGATACTTTAAGGATGCCCATGATTTATATAATAATTTTGAAAAGCAGGACACCTGGAGCATTAGATGATCCTTTGACAACCAGTCAATATTGTTATTGTGCACTTTCCACCGCTACTGTGTTGTCCAGCCTGGCACCACCTACAGAGCACCGCCTACGAGGTCCAAGGCAGGATACCACAGGACTAGCGGTATTCATAAATGAAATCTTGGCAGAGGCGGGCAACTCAGCCGAATTTGAATAATTTGAAAAAGTTATTTTTCTTCCAAATGCGGCCATTCCAGCATGTAACAAGCACAGATCATAGCATGTATGTGCTTATCCAAGTAAATGACTCCTGCCCTTAAAGGGCAGTTCTGTAATGTCTGTCCCTGCAGAGGAATACCCTAGAAATCTTGTGCATGCCCTTACGTGTTTCATCCAAAAGGAATCTTCAAAGAGCAATAGCAAAGGGAGGGAAGTGTATAGGAAGCACTGAGCGCTGCCCTGTGAAAGTTAAGCTCATACCAGAGCTTTTGTTCATCTCCCTGCACTAGATGCTTTTTACATACTTAGTAGCAAAGTAGCTTGAGAGGTCGTTTTGGGACATACCTAGCATACCAAACCTACCTATGGTCATAGGTCTAGTGCCACCTACCTTTCTCTCCCTTTGCCATAGCCCTCTGAAGATTCCTTTTGGATAAAATGCATAAGAGCACAGGTAGATAGGGAATTCTAGTGCCAATTAATGCAGGACTGCCCTTGTAAGGGAAGGTGGCATTTATATGGGGGCAAGATTTACGTTCTAGGGACCTTCCCCATTGCTGTACATTGTGAAGATTCCTGCCATCTTTCTCCCTTGACTCCAGTAAATTACATGACTAAATTCGGTATGACCATTCCAATTTGTTCAGCTAACTTTTGGTTTGGGGCATTGGAGATTACATTTTGTGTATACTATTTATGTTGCACTAGTGCTTTTATTATGTGAAGCCTCATTAAAAGTTAAGTTTTAAGTGTCACATTTTCTGCAGAATTCCCTAGTTCAATAGGGATAGGGATATATACTATTCCTCCTCAGCTGATAAGGCAAAGATTGCCACCACTTGCTTAGCCTGGCAGCTAGCTCCAAATCTGGTAATGGAAGATGCCTTTATATAGTGGTTGCAGCTAGTATGTTCTGCAAAACTTCCACAGCCCTAATTAATTGCTGCATTACCACAGTCTGGCATCATTTAAGCACTTTTTTAATTCAACCACATGACGTGTCATCCAGTCCTGACTTTAGTAACATTCTTACAGCTAGCTTTGTCAGTCTCTGAAATACCAGCTCTATCACATCAGGCACAGCTAATCTGCACTGCTACAGCTTTGTATGCATCCCTTTAGGCTTCAGCATAATTATAATTATTCAATATATGATTCATCACACCTAATGTTAATATAAAAAAAGTTTGTTAAATAATCGATCTGTCTCTAAAATCTTCCATTTAGCAATGTATATTTTATGTCCGGCAACATATCTGTCCCTTTTTTAAGCATAGTTTTCAGAATCCCAAAAGTGCACTATACACAGAAACATGTGTTATCTTTTTACAGAAGCGTTTGTTGTGGAGCAATAACTTGACTGTGCAGACTGAAGATCAAGATTCCCAAAGGAAGAATATATTTTTCATGCTTTAATTTGAATTTATGTGAAACTGGAGAGCATGCCATTAGTTCAACATTCCATATAAAACCTCTGCTCATTGTCTGGATGAGTAGAAGAACAGCAGAAAGTGTACAGATATGAATAACCTATTTCAGAACCATCTATCAATATAAAATGTATAACAACAAGTAACCAAGGTTTGGTTGGATTCATGAATATCTATTTTTAGCTGTTATAAACTAATAGTTGGTTGGAAAAAGCATGACATTGTCTTCATACCGTCAACCTCATTACTTAGCCAGAACTTGTAGAGCTGCAGTGTCTTTATTATTCTTCTACATGTAAGTGGCATGTTGCATTCTGTTCTTCACTAATAACACTATACTGGCTTACCAAAACTTTAAAAGGAACCTGTCATCGGGAAACTCTTTTACCGTGAGGGGGCGGGGTGTGTAGGGGTGAAATGGCACATATTGTCTTCCCCTCAATCCATCCACTCCTTCTCACTCAGGGATGAGGGAACAGAAGGGAGGGCCATGACAATGACCCAAAACATAAAGCCAAAGCAACCCAGGAGTTTATTAAACAAACAAGTAGAATATTCTTGAATGGCCAGGTTAGTCATGTGATCTCAAACCATGCATTTCACTTGTTAAAAACTATACTTCAGACAGAAAGGTCAACAAACAAACAGAAACTGTAAACCACTGCATTATATGTCAACACAGAAATGTCTGGTCATGTCCATGAATTTAAGACTTTAGGCAGTCATTGTCAACAAAGGGTTTTCAACCAAGTATTAAAAATTAGCACTTTATTTACAATTATTTAACTTGTTCAATTACTTTTGAGGCCCTGAAATGAAGTGATTGTGTTTAAATAATGCTTTAAGGGTATTCCCATTTCAAAAAATGAATGTTATGGTGAGTGTACCAGCAGCAGATACTGGAGTAGGGCCTCACAGAGAAAAACAATGCCACCACACATCAGAGCAACATTAAGGAGCCTGCTGGCCATGACACGCTGCTTTTCTAGTAAAAACCATTGAAGCCAGCAACAAGCAGCAGATTCTGTAGTCGTGTGTAAAACTTAAACACCAAGATTGGACAAACTAAAGATTTATAATCTATAACATCAGCTGAGAGTGGAACATTGGGAGTGAAATAACCTAGAATAATAATACTGTATACTATCTGATAAAAGACTAAAGCTGCACTACCAAAAATATAAAACACATAGGGGCAGATTTATCAAGTGTCTGACAGTCAGAATATTTCTAGTTGCCCATGGCAACCAATCACAGCTCAGCTTTCATTTTCCAAGTGCTCATGCATATTTGAAAGGGGAGCTGTGATTGGTTGCCATGGGCAACTAGAAATATTCTGACTTTCAGACAGCTTGATAAATCTGCCCCATAGTTTTCTCCTATTCAAACAAACATTATAAGGGTATCCTTTATCGTCATTGCCATGTCTTATACGAGTGTAATGTAAATTACCTCAATTTGAAAGGTTTTTCTGTAAGAAGGATAAGTAGGGCCCTACTATCCTGTATAAGTAAACCCTGGATCCAAATATACCTATATTATTAATACTTGAGTATAAGCCAACCCGAATATAAGCTGAGGCTCCTAATTTTAACACAAAAAACTGTGAAAACCTATTGACTTGAGTATAAGCCTATGGTGGAAATGCATTGGTCACAGCCTCCCCCCCCCAGTATATAGCTATTCAGCCCCCTGTATATAGACAGCCAGACCCTTGCCCCCAGTATATAGCCAGCAAGCCCCTACCCTCATTATATATCCAGTGAGCCCCTGTTCTAAGTATATAGCCAGCGATCCCCTGCTCCTAATATGTAGCTGGCGATCATCTGCCCCAAGTATATAGCAAGCCCTCAGTATATAGTTAGCAAGCCCCAGTATATAGCCAGCCAGTCTAAGGTGTAATCATGAATGCCACCCCAAGCCTTAGTGGAGGCATACTAAAATTGGCCAGAGTAGGGTCAGGTGGGCTTGCAGCAGCCTCTACAGCCAGAATGGCAGGTTCTGGGGCACTTGGGTGGAGGCTGGGCTGCTCCCTGACGATTCCAGTGTCAGTAGCGCACCCCGATGAAGCAAGTCATCATTACTTGAAGGATGCATTATAGGAAGATGGAGTAAGAAGTTGCTGAATAGTTGTGGAGCCTTGGGGAGCCTTTGACAGCTCACCTCGGAGAAGTTCCATGGCAGGAAAAGATTTTGTCAATTTAAATGGACTCTTCTTTCTCCTGCTTTTAACCATGGCAATGTGTATCAGAGAGCCTCAGCTGGCATTGGCAGGTCAGGCACCAGTAAATTTTTAACCCCTTCACGCTCCGTGACGGATATATCTGCCACAGAGCTATGAAGGGTGTATGAAGAGGGCTCACGGGCTGAGCCCTCTTCATACAGAGATGGGCTTTGCTGCATATCGCTGGAAGCATGGTGCATGGGTGCTGCCATCTGACCTCCGATCGTCACTCCCCCGAACGTCATTGGGGGGGGGCAGTGATTGGTTGCCATGGTAGCCATGGGTCTTTGTTTGACCCGAGCCTGAATGAGCCAGTGGGTCATTGTAATGTTTAGTGTGCAGAAATGATATATACTGCGATTCAGTTTTATTGCAGTATATGGTAGGAACGATCTGACCATCTAGGGTTAATGTACCAAATAGGGTCTAAGAAATAGTGGATAAAAAAAGAAAAAAAAAAGTTTAAAAAATAAAAAAAATTAATAAAATATTAAAAATTCAAATCACCCCCCTTTCCCTAGAACTGATATAAAACATAATAAACAGTAAAAATCACAAACATATTAGGTATCGCCGCGTCCCAAAATGCCCGATCTATCAAAATATAAAAACGGTTACGGCCAGCGGTGACCTCCGAGATGGGAAATGGCGCCCAAATGTCCGAAATGTGACTTTTACCCCTTTTTTACATCACATAAAAAATGAAATAAAAAATGATCAAAATGTCGCACAGACCTCAAAATGGTAGAAATGAAAATGTAGGCTCATTTCACAAAAAATGACACCTCACACAGCTCCGTGCGCCAAAGTATGAAAAAGTTATTAGCGTCAGAAGATGGCAAAATTTTTTTTTTCTTTTTTGTACACATTCGTTTAATTTTTGAAAATGTATTAAAACACAATAAAACCTATATATATTTGGTATCACTGCGATCGCACTGATCCAAAAAATAAAGCTGAGGTGTTATTTTGAGTGCACAGTCAAAGTCGAAAAAACTGAGCCCACAAGAACGTGACGCACGCGCGTTTTTTAAAAATTTTTTACACATTTGGAATTTTTTTTCAGCTTCGCAGTACACGGTATGTTAAAATAAATAACATTTAGGGAAAGTAAAATTTGTTACGCACAAAATAAGCCCTCACACAGGTCTGTACACGTAAAAATGAAAAAGATATGGATTTTTGAAGTTGGAGAGTGAGAAATGAGCGGAAAAACCCTGCGTGCTTAAGGGGTTAAAGGGTTAAGGCCTAGGAGGAGGTAGGAGAGGAGTGCTCTGCCCGAGGTGATGTGGGGTCCTGACGTCGTCCACATTGATCTGATGGCTACCTATCAGTCGGTGACTGCCACGGAAGGCAGGTATCAGCAGGCACATTATCTTCAACATGTTGTAACAGCTTATAACTTGTCCCCCTGTCTGGTTCGGATGTTCAGGGTCCCGAAGTCAGTAGATTGTCCTTTTAAAGGTGCAGGCCAGAGTTCTCAGAGAAGACCTCTATTAGCTGGAGACAGGCACTAATGTAGTGTTGAAGGCCTCGGGTCTTCAATTCTACTACAGGCCACGGCAGTAGGTAGGCCTCAGTTAGATGGGGATTATCCTGGCTCCCCCTGGATCACCTGATGCAGGGACTGGGGGACTTCCAGATTGTATTTGGGGGTCTGTGATTCGATTTTACTACACGGGAGGGTACTGGCAGCCAGGGAAGTTTCGCCAAATGCCACTCTCCAAAATCGAGACTTCCAGTCAAAGTTAAATAAACATCATAATGGTACGAATAAAAACTACATCTCTCCCTACAAAACAGTCCACAGCTGCAAATACGTTCAAGTTATTGAAGACTTTTGCAAAGCAGTTAACTAGGAAAGGTTGGGTCCTCTCTGCTGATTTGGCTATTTTTCCTGGAAACATGGTTCTTGGTCAATTTTCGGATACTCCTGACTGAATATTTAGTTAATAACAAATAAGCCACATACATTTTACCTTCATAGGGATGAACATTAGTGTGTTACCTACAATGTTGTTCTCTTGACCACCCTAATATTTTTATGCCATAAGATGGGCGTTGTGGAGGAAACACTGCTTACTATAAATGCTTATCATTCTTCACTTATATTTATGAACAGGGCTGTTGGGCCCCTCTTACACCTTGGACCCCATGGCAGCTGCTTTGGCTTCTACAGTTTTTCCTTTTATGCAAAGTAATTCTCAATATTTTTTAAAACAATTCTAAATAAAAAGAAATATATCAATGTGGTATCACTGTTGTCATACTGCTAACAGAATAAGGTTAATATGTAGTACCAAAAACATTTTGTTTTATTGTTTTGCAATACATTAAATGGAAAAGTGAGTTATGCAATTGCAAATACAACTTGTCTATGAATAAAGAAATATGACTTTTGTGCTGTTTACTATAATGTCTCTATGAATTTTATGATGAGTTGTATTAGCAGTTTCAAATATTATAGATTTAATTTTCAATATTTGCTAACTGTAAACTGCTAAATACATTTTAGGCTATTTGATACAGGTAGCAGAGTAACCTTCCTTATGGTCATTAATATTACAGGACAAAATTGGCAATGGACCATGCTTTAAGAGGGCCATTTCCTGTAACCGAAGGATCATTACACTGGAGAGAAGGTTCATTTTAATATAAGAAAGCCAAATGTAATATATCATTTTACTATTTTATAGGGAGGAATTCCTTTATCCTCTCTTTTAGTTTGTAGCAAGTTTGAAAATTCTGCTCAATATTGATATGTACAGACTGGGAAACAATGCATCTACAAGACAAAAATACACAAAATGTAAGCAGTAGCTAAAATCTATTTAATATGAACGTCTAATAATGACATATTTTCTATGTACTGTATTTATTGTTTTGTACATTAAAACAAACATTGGTTTACATGAAACAGTAAAATTTAGCATTATGATTATTATGCAGGGTTAAGGAACAGCTTGGATGGGCTTCAAGGACAGATTCTATTCAGCACAGCAGATTAACTGTTTACAAACTACAGAAGAGTTCATAGGAGACAGATGTGCATCATCCCCCACCGGGGTCTGGAGGCGACCAGGGCCCAGAATACCAGAGTGACTAGCGATTGCGGCCTAGGGCCTGCAAATGTATTGGCAGTGGTGATGCACATGCACTGCCGTGCGCTCTGGGTTGTATGAATATCATCGCCCCTACAAGTCCCAAATTCACTTCCTAAAGATGCAGGGCTGGTTAACATTACCTAAAGGAAGATAACTCATTTAGTTATCACAGAAAATTGACGGTTCCCTCCATTCACTTACACTTCAAACTGAGTTGTACAATACAATACAACTTTATTGATCCCCTGGGGAGAAATTATTTTGTACGTAGTGTCCTGGCAATTATTACACAGTTTGACACAGATTTAATGATACAAATACATGAATACAGGACATTGTGATACAGAACAATACAGGGTACATGACCACATTACATTACATATGGGGAAGCAATTACGGTACAAAAATATACCAGTCACAATAATAGATAGACACAGAGTAGACAGACATGTGTAGGTGATATTACACGAGGGGTGCCCGTGGGGCGCAAAAAGTGTTGTTGTTGTGGGGCTGCCACTGAAGCCTTGGTTTAGCGTTCCACCAGACTTGCTGTAAGGCTCTGGTTGTGATCACTTAAATTTCACGTGCTTTGATGAAGCTGCTACTGGCGCTCCTGGCTGCCAGGATCTGTTTCCCGCACTCTTTTACAATTAGTTGTGCTGATCTGCTTAGTGGCAAGAGATAGGGTGAGAAGTCAAGATGGTGGAGCTGGAGCCAATGCACAGGCAGCCACCTACAGCAGCGACATCATCAGAGTGCATCTTTTCTAAGTGCCACCACAACTCCACAAGATTTGGAGTGAGAAATCGATGGAGGAAAGAGGTTATTGTGTTTTTTGGATAACATTTTGAGAAACAAGCGTTAGGCATGTTCTTACAGATAATGTCCCTTTGTTCCCTTCTAGTTCAATTTTGAAATAAGTATGTGCACTTAAATTGTAGCACTTAGAAAAGGTACACAGGGTAAGACTACAGTCAGGTATAACCTGTAGTCTGCAATATATACACCAGGACAAATTAGTTAGCACTACAAAGAAAGAGACAGACAAAGGAGAACAGGGAAACAGATTTGCATTTGCACAAAGCAATAAACATAAGAAATGCAGAGAAAAACAAGAGGTGCTGGGACTTCTGGTGCCAAATTAAGCATACATACCAATAAACAGTAAAGGTGCAGAGAAACACAAGAGATGCTAGGACTTTTGGCGCCAAATTAAGCAGGCAAACCTGTGAATGAGAGAAATGAGTTATGGTGAGACCAGGTGAAATTTCTTTTTTCATATTTAAACGGAACTTACCACAACGAATCTACCTATAAAGGTAGAATGGGTGGTAGGTGGATGTATGGGATGTGAGCATAGCCCTTTTTAGAGCTAATCCTCATGTTCCGCATATAATATGTAAATATAAATGTAAATTTTCTTAAGCGGTTACTGAGGCGTGGAGTAGCCGGACATGAGGCTACACGTTGCGGCTACTCCACGCCCCAATAGCCTCTTTTCTCCTCCCACCCTGACATCTTCGACGCGCAGCTCCTCGTAGCTGGGCGCCCTCATCCCAGAAGCCAGCGTTCTGCGGATGCGCAGAACAGCTGGCCCGCAGCTGTGCGGCCACTGCTCCAGAGCTGCAGCTGCTGCACATTCACAGAACTCCAGCTTCTCGGACGAGGGCGCCGAGCTACGAAGAGCTGCGTGCCGAAGATGTCAGGGTAGGAGGAGAAAAGAGGCTACTGGGGCATGGAGTAGCTGCGACGTGTAGCCTCATGTCTGGCAACTCCACGCCACGGTAGCCGCTTAAGAAAATTTACATATTAGGGTATTAAAGTTTTAAAAAGATAGCAGGATGTGAGGATTAGCTCTAAAAAAGGCTATTGTCACGTACCATACATCCACCTACCACCCGATCTACCTTTATAGGTAGAATTGTGGTGGTAGGTTCGCTTTAAGGGATAGAAAATAAACATAATAGTAAAAAACACATGATAAACTCAATATAAAATAAACTAAAAAACCTGATGAATGCTAGTCTACACCCATGTAAAAAATGTGATTTTATATTAAAATTTATAGAATGTGGTTCCAAGCACTATTGAAATGTCTGTTTTAATATAACACCACATTGCTACCAGATAAAAATAGCTAAAATTAAAAAAAAAATCTTTTAACTTATTTTTAGCTTTTAAGACTTTTTAAAGCCACATTACCCTTTAGGGAGGTGGATAAGATTACAGTCTTCAGTGCCACAAGCTTTGGCAAGCCGTTCTCTGAAGCAGAGGTGCACAGAGGTACTTGCAGAGGCACTCTCATGGGTTCTTTCATGTCAGCGTTTGGGAGTCTTAATATAATTATATTATATAAACGTTTGACACAATGGCAGGATGCCAGCTTTTCTCATACGAATGGACAATTGCTGAAATTTACATGGATCTGTAGGTAACCTCTTTCATATATGATACACTTGCCCCAAGATTAATGTAGTTTTACACAAAATCGCCAATTGATAATAGAAAAGTAAGAACTTTTGTGTGAAGTGTCTATCACAGAACATTGTTCGGTATCAGAAGGGCAATGGAGATTGTCAGCTACCACGACAAAGTTTAATAAAAAAGAATGGGGCTGGTTTACTAGGGGTCGCGGAGCGCACTTTTATCGGATTGTGCGCCATTTTCAGGGGATTGCACAGCTTCGACAGGTATTTAGCAAGTGTCTACACTGGGATTATGGCGCATGCAATTCTTTTTGTGGCACAGCTGCCCTGGCTTTCATGCGACACAATTATGGGGGCGTGCCGTCAGACGATTTAACATTCAAATTGTGTCACAAGACCAAGCACTTACCTGCACCACTATAAAGATGGTGAACTCCATCGGACCTGAGCGGGGAAGCGACACATGCAGGATATCGAACGCACAATCTTAGTGAATTGCAGCACTGTGCATTATCGTCGGACAATGCACTTTCTCTGAACTCCGTCGGACAGGTAAGTAAATGAGCACCAATGTGTCTGCAGTTGTAATTATATCACTGCAACCTGGACCCATTCCGGCTCAGCTCAACCCTTATGAAAAGGGGCAAAGGTAATATGCAATACAGCTATAATTATTACATTATTTTTACTATTATTATTATTATTATATTAGCACTGGCCACAGTATCTAACAGGTGAATAAGTGGAGTTAGGAGTTATCTTTGATTCCAGCCATTGCTGTAGGATGTCAGTCCCAGTAACTTTTACAGATGATGAGTATTGTCATTACTCTTCACTCCATTTATGAAGATTTACTCCTCTGGATTGGTTCACAAAGATAGATGTTCTTTTTGCATTAAGAAAACATCACATATGAAACTTTTTTTTGCAGTGTATGACAATGTATCCCATAGATTCTGCATTTTCCTTTGTAGTAAAGTGATTCAGATAAGACAATAATCACTTATGCCCAAAAGACTCTGGCTATACCCACTGTCTAGACTGTGTAATCCTCTTTATCTTTGTTGTCAAACTTGTATGCTGGAGACATTTAGTGTAACACATTTTAAGAACGTACGTGATCTAGCACAAGGTGACAGAGTAAAAGAGACAGAACTGGAGGTTTGACTCATCTGTATGTCAATGTCATCTGCCAGATTCTGTAGTGGGCCCAGTGACATGTTGAAAATCCAAGTCCCATCTAAACTTGGAAAATTAGAAACAAAAAACAATAAAGGAATAGAGAACTAAGGTGTCTTTTTATTATCCTGATTTATCTGATTTACTAAGTGTTTACAATATACAAGGAAAGTGTCTTAGGACTTTTGTATTGTGTCACACTGTTTGTTTCAGTGGAGATGTTTGAATTATCATGTAAAGTAAGTGAAAAAGAATTCAAACTATACAAGTCTGTTCTTCAAGAGATCGGGAAGAAGATCAACAGCCCCAATGTGTAGTGTTATGAAGATGGCAGGTTGACATGAACCCCAACTACTTATTCTCTGTGCCCAACCTAACCCGATGCAGGTCATACGGAACTTTAAAGGGAACCTGTCCACTTCTCTGTTTCCCGATTGCTGAAAAATCTTCACTTATTTGTATGCAAATGACATTCCAGTACATAATGAACATGGCCTCGAGGTCCAGTGCACCCTGTATTCTAGTTTCACCGGGAAAGGATATTATCGGTAAATGCTAAGCGTGAATGATCAAACTGGGCAAGAGAGGATATACTTGACCTCACGGGTACACTTATAGTAAGCTGAAATTCACATCTACACATAAATAAAAATGTAGTTTTTTTCTTCAAGAAAGGTATACTCATGATATAGGACATTTAACCTTAATCTACCATCAAAATCAAAGCTGATAAACCGGGGGCACATACTCCAGGCACAGTGATTTTGGTAATATTCTTATATATGTTGCAAACAAGAGAGACCAAGAGAAGTGTGTATAGGCCAAAAAATATATGGCCTATACACACTTCTCTTGGTCTCTCTTGTTTGGTACATTTGTCACTATAGTGTGTTGGCCGTTTTTTGGTACCTTTATATTACTCTTTAGCTGTGCAGGTTTGTTCTATATGATAGTATTCTCATGTATGTTATCCATGGACTCAAATTGAACTTATGAATTTATTCTAGTGAGTCTGAAGACCCTCAGTTCTGAAGATTCACAGGCTTTTATCATGAGCAGAACATACTTTATCTAACCCCCCTTTCTCTAACTCGTCCCTCTGCCAGTTTAATCTTCCAGCAGCAGGACGTGAAGGGGAAGTAGAGACCTGCTCTGCTCATTGCAACAGCCTATTAATCTGAAGCATTTAGGGGCTCTGAAAACACCCACCAGAGCTCTTAAGGCTCATTAGCAAAATGATCAAATTTGATTTTAGAAGATTACCGCAATCACAGTGCCTTCTTTTATGAGTGTTCCTGATTTATCTTGCTGAATTTTGATGGTATATTTCCTTTAAATAAATTCCTTTCAGATGTGCATATAGAGCTGACAAATTCCCTTTAAAGAAAATAAACAATGTAAAGACATTAAATGTATGGAAAAAAATACAAGCATGGAAATGTCTTGAATATGGGGGGCAGAGAATAGTAAAAAGGCCACATTTTCATAAGTTGTAAAATATAATTTTATATATTTTCTAAGTTTGAAATGTATTTCATTTAAGGAGCATCAGCATGTCATTGCAATAAATAAATGAAAATTAGGAGCATTATATGCTATGTATGTTATGTATATGCTGTATAGAACACATTGGTCCAATGTAAAAATGTTTAAATATATATTTAAATATGTATCCTTTAAAGCCTGAATGACATAAAAAGTGCTATTTTCTTGTAGAGTTGTATCACTTCTTCTTAGTTTTCAAGATCTCTGTTTACTGTATTTGGGAGACAATTTAATTTTTTGCTCCGTGTCATTACAAATAGTCACATATTATCATGAGGAAGATATGCAACTAGAGAGGTTGCTGGGCACTATCCAGTTCTTATAGAATACCGGTAGTAATCTGCCTTCCAATGGTACGTCCTGGTATGGGGAGTCCCAGTAAGCGGACAAGGTGGTGGTGCTCAGCTATAGGCAAAACAGTCCATAAAAGCTAAGTGAAGGAGGAAAGAGCGGCACTCACCGTAATGTGCAAAAAAGTCCTTTATTGTAGGTGCGAGGTACAGGGAAGTAGCGGGGCCTGGCGACGGGCCGTTTCGCGCTTGCTAGCGCTTTCTCAAACCGGTCAATGGTTTGAGAAAGCGCTAGCAAGCGCGAAACGGCCCGTCGCCAGGCCCCGCTACTTCCCTGTACCTCGCACCTACAATAAAGGACTTTTTTGCACATTATGGTGAGTGCCGCTCTTTCCTCCTTCACTTAGTTATCATGAGGAAGAGTTACATTTTCTGTAACTGTAACAAGCCATGTACCTGTGCATCTTTCAAATGACGATTAGAGATCATTATCCCCTGGAAGTAAACCGTGTGGTTTCTTCTTGAATGGCAACAAGCAAATATATAGGGCCGCACAGTGGATGAGTGGGTAGCACTGCTACCTTGCAGCGCTGGAGTCCTGGGTTCAAGTCCCAGGGTCAACATCTGCAAAGAGTTCTCTCCGTGTTTGCATGGGTTTCCTCTGGGTCCTCTGGTTTCCTCCCGCAAAAACATACTGGTAGGTTGATGAGATTGTGAGCCCCATAGGGGACAGGGACTTGTTTGGCAAGTTCTGTGCAGCGCTGCGGAATCTGTCTGTGCTATATAAATAAAGAATTATTATTATTATAAATAAATTGAAAACCACAGGTAATTGATGTAGAAGGTACAGCAAAAATAATATTTAATATCAATCTTTATTATACATAAAACACACACAAAATAAAGTATTGCAGTCCAACGTTTTCTTCTTCATCCGCTTTTTTTATTGGCAATGCAGTTTATAATTTGTATCACAACATTAGGGTACATCATGTGAGTAATCAGAACAATCCCCAATCCTTGTGTAGTACCTATTTCTACCACAAGAGGTCAGCAGAGTCCTCCTGACGGCTCGGAACATCCTAGCTGTCATTGCGGTAGATTTCTCTGTTCCTTTTAAATTACTGCGGAAAAAAAAATCTGAAACCACAAATGAAAAGGCTTATTCCCAGGCAGGCAGACATTCTAATACTATAAGCTTGAATGTGTGATGGGCAGTGCATGCATTCATCTCTCCATCACACTGGGCTGCATGTTACATGAGTGAGCTTTGACGCCTTTACATCTGACATGTCATGCACATGTTCAGAGCACTGGTCACATGCAGGGCTCCTCAAGCCCTTTAAATCATAAATGAATCATTGTAAAGTATACATGATTTAGTAGCTGGAGCCCACAGATGTGGCTATTTGTGTCAGATCAATGGCAATGCTCATGCAGTGTGCAGCTCCTTATGTGCATATTAATAGCAGCAGGTAATTGTCATGGTAAACAGCCTTGGCTTTATGCATTCCAATCACGTCCTCTGCAATGTCTTGTGTAGGTGTAGCTGGATTCCTTGCAGCACATGAGCAGAACCTGGACCCCCTATACTAGGCTTGTGGAAGGTAAGTGCTATATGCATGTGTGCAGGGCAGAATTGTGTCTTGATGAAGACAAACCCCCACTGGTCTCCCCTCTTGTTGCTTTGTCTTGCTCCTTTGGGCTCTAGGAGAATTAGCCTGAGTCACTGCTCACGTCACTTGTTCTTCCCCAGCTATTGGCATGGGGATGGGAGGGAGAAGCTCTACTTATTATTAGCACTGGAGAGAAGACAGTGTGTAAAAAGCTGAGGCTGGATCAGTGCAGAGCAATCCATCCATCTCTGTATCTAGCAGCTGAAATCACTGCAGCCTCCCAGGTAGGAGCTCTCCCCTGACACTGCTCTCCTCATCTCTGCTGGTGCTGATCATCTGCTTACTGACTGTGGATAAGACAGGATAGCAATGCATAGCAGAGCTGAGTGTTACTGCTGTAGATGCAGGTGCTGAGATAACCATCTATACATGCAGCAGATGACTGATGCTATGGAATAGCTGGGAAATCTGGTGAGTCCATTACTACAGCAGAGACTGGACGTGTGAATAATGCCCTATGTGTAATGATGAGTCAGGTTTATACTTTCATTATATAGTAGATTGCTATCTGCTTGCTTAGCATATGTATAGGGGGAGGGAGCTATATTATATTGGTGGATGCTTGCTTAGCCTGATTAATATGTATAGGAGATATATGTATACTGGTGCTAGATTGCTACTTGTTTATCCTAGAGGAGTATGTATTAGATGGGGATGGGAGTGAAGGTAAGATTTGTGGATGCTCTATATATATATATATTGCTGATCTTGAATTTGTTCTCTCTTTAGTACTCTTATGTGTCCATCACTTGCTTGTTCTGTATATATATATATATATATATATATATATATATATATATATATATATATATATATAGCGTTGTTAGAGTGTTTGCTGCTGTGATGTGCCCATCTTTATCTGTGCCTTCTCCTTACAGAGGGAGCTCTAGAGAAGAAGAGCGTTAGCAACAGCATCCTCCTCCTGTAGTGTACCACCATCTCTCAGCCTGAAGCATCATCATCGAGGATTCAGCAGCAGAGGCCTCCTGCACCTCATCCTTGGTATCTACTTGTCCAGAGGCTCTTATAATGCTTCAAATCACCTAACAGCAAGGCTACTGCTGAGGATTATGACCCCCACTACCCTATAAAGGCTGTGTGACACCAGGAGGCTCTGCAACCAGCACTGGGGGTATAAGGGATTTGCCTGCTCTTCTGTAGGGTCGTCGGGAGCTGGCAGATATCATGGGCCTTTGGAAAGGGAAATATGGACCCAATGTAACGCCAACGTGGTGCTACACCTGCTGGATCTTCTTTGGGTTATTTTGGAGGGCACTGGCCTGTCCTGATTCCTGCACTTGTGACTCTACAAGGATCTCATGTGTTAAGACCCCCTGGATTGGAGCTTTTCCTGTGCTGAAGAACATCTCCCATGCTGCCAACATCACTGAAATGTAGGTATTCTTTAACTCATATAATTGGGTTTATTTTCACATGGCTGCTGGTGAAAAGCTTTAAAAGCCTGAGCGTGATTTCATTTGACTTGACTTCTCACTGATATGGTTTTAAAACCTTTTAGATAATAAATCTCAATTGCTGGATAGTTCAATTCCCAGGGCAGGGATCTGATGACAGGACTCTCAGTGTCTGGAGCACCTGATGCTGCTGCTCCTACATAGATCAGGACTCTTTATTTTACAAGGTATAGTGCGGGTGTCTGGTGCACCATATGCTACTATTGCTGCACAAAGCTATTGCACAGTGTGTATGTCTGAAGTACCAAAAGCTGCTGCTACTGCCCAGACCACAATATTCCCACATCCAAGGCACAGATTCATTTAATGACTTATGTATTATATGTATTATATTATATGTATTATACATGCTGTATTCACCTACAGACACCTACCTTTCTAGCCTTTACCAAATCAGTGGTGACATCTATGTACTCTTCACATGTTTCATATGTCCTATCAGAACCACTGGTTAGACTGTACAGGAAATGGAAAAATTATTATAGCAATTCTTACATATAGGACCAGCATGACTTATTTCTATATATCTAGAAGTATTTTTATAATGCCTAAAAAGGTATAAACCAGTTTGTATAGATTCATCCCATTCACACCATGATTGTAGCCCTATCTACACATTTACACTTGATCCCATTGGAAGGCTTCTTAATTTATAAACCCTTATCTCATTACTACAAGCATACATCCCACTGATAGATCAATTACCTCTGTTTCACAGTATATCCTTCTGATCTGTAATAATGTTAATAGTATTATTATCCAGAACATCAGTGCTTCAGTGCAGCAGGAAATCAATAGGCTCCAGACAGAAAGAAATAGTCAAATCCACTGAAGAAATGCAGGTCTGCTTTAAAGTATATATCATGTTTCGGAAAACTTGCTCTGCAGAAACGTACCCCTGCATCCTAATTTGGGGGAGGCATAGCCCTGTGTAGTCTGTATTGCTGTTACTCCTAGTGTGACTGTGAGTGGTAGTAGATTCTTTGCTTACACCTCTCCATGCTAAGCCCATATAAGGCTTCTCCTTCCTCTATTACTCTCTCTCTACTTTCTCGGTATTTAGCTGCTTGATGACACCTCAGAATCTGCAGTACTTATACTAGAGTTTCTTAAACACTGTATACTGGTTATTTCAGATCCCATTTGGATGGTAAAATATTAGAAATGGTTTTGGTTACATCTAGGATGCTCAAGTAAGATTGTATGTGATAGTGTTGGAGAGTCTCATATCTGCACAATTTGACCTGTAATTCTGGTTAGCTATGGGTAACACCTTACTAATGTAATGACACATGTTAGCATTTGGAAGGAAGGGGTGACTTTCACTTTATAGTCTGATCATAGCTATCTTATGGACAGATCCTCATGGGGTTTCACATGAAGAGAGTTCAGCCAGGAGTATGGCTAAAACCAGTGAGTGGCGTCTACGTCCTGAGCCCTGAAGGGTTCTGAAGATATTTCTGCAATAAATCTGGAATGTGTGAACATACCCTTATAGTGTCGGTCTGGAGTTATAATGTGAATAGAAGGTGGGGTGTACTTTTACACTAAACCAAGGTGTGCTAAGCTAGTCCTCCCATACAGCCATTGTCTGACATGTCATTTTAGTGATTCAGAAGTTCAGCAAGTTTTCTGTATGTTCAGTTCACCCTGAATCCCCACAATGTTCTACATATAATTGCTTCTGGAATAATACTCTTAAATAAAAAGCCATTATTAGGAGCTGATGGGAAGATATAACCTGTCTGGCCTTTATGTACACTTTGCTTTCTTTATATTTGAATGGTAGTTTGCTGGTTTTATTCAAGGTGTGGTCCGTGTGTTAATGTGTTTGACTTTACTACTACAATTATGAAGTAATTTTTTTAAATATTATTATTCCTGTGATATTGCATTAGAAATCATATAAGCAAATCAATCAGTTTACTGGTCATTCCCCACTTAACTTGTCTTTAATATAGTTAATCGTTATTTTGCATTTTCTTATTTATCTGATTCAGAATGACAATCCACTGAATATTGAACTGCAGTTTAGGAGGCGTCATTCCCACAGGGGACGTTTAGAGAATTTTGGAAAGATTAAGTGTTAGTCAAAAGCTTTTTTGTGAGTGGAACTATAAGACCATATAATAGAAATCTCCAAAGTCTCAATAAAACCACTTTATTTACTTTTTAATGCTTTTTGTAAATGAAATGATTGCGTTTGCTGACTATTTATCTACTGTATCTGACAATCTCTCTTCTATTACCTATCTATCCTCTTATATTTATTTATCTATTGCTTACATATCTTAATTGTCTATAATGAGACAATCACAGCAGAGGTTTCTTATTCTGTGGAAAGCATTGCATAATAGTACAGGCAGTCCCCGGGTTACGTACAAGAAAGGGTCCGGAGGTTTGTTCTTAAGTTGAATTTGTATGTAAGTTGAAACTGTATATTTTATAATTGTAGATCCAGATAAAAAAATTTTTTGCCCCAGTGACAATGTGAGGTTAAACATTTTTTCAGTAGTGGGACCAGGGATTATCAATAAAGCTTCATTACAGACACCTTGCAGCTGATCATTGCAGCCTGGGACTATAGGAAAGCATTCAGAAAGCTTCCCCATAGGTCAGAAGGGTCTGTCTGTAACTATGGGTTGTCTGTAAGTCGGGTGTCCTTAAGTAGGGGACCGTCTGTAACGGATAATTACAAATTCCCATTAATGGCCCAGGTCTTTGCATGATGATCACACTGGGGCAATATTAACTGCTAAATATACAATAAGCATGAAAAATGTAAACTTATAATACATATTGTGTTTCTACATCTGAAAGCATTTGTTAATAACATGCCATTTTTGCTATCAAATAGCTTTTACGTAAATGTTTTGCTGATTTTTCCACCAAAAATCTCCTCTTCAACTTAGAAGTGTAGTATGCTGCTTTTTTAACTTGAGAATGTCTCTTCCTGTAACAAAGAGTGCTGAATCCAAATCCTACACGATCCTAAACAAAAGTCTCATGTAATTATTTTAGATACCTTTATTTTAGATACATTTAGAACCTTTACTATATTATTGCACCCAGGAAGGCTTATATTTAAAAAAAAGTCCAGCGACACAAACCAGTGCATATGTACTTGTACAATAGGTACAACATCCTTTACACAAAATCACTGTTATAGTTTGTTACATGATGTACTTAACATCAAGGAAAATTAAATGCATATAAATTTTGTTTTTTTTTTGTCTATATGTGGGTTCCACATTTACATATAGATACAGTACATATATGAAAATATATGAAAACATTTAAACTTCAATTTGTTAATATTAAAACCCCATGGACATTAAAAGGAATCAAATCAGATGAATTGTATTAACATTTCATTAAAGAACATGTTTGGATTTTGCCTTTTAATAATATTCTAGTATATTTACATATCTTCTTCTGTATAAAGATTGAAAGCAAAAGTGGAATTCATTACTCTTTCGTAAAATACATTTGAAATAGTTATTGCAGAGTACTAGCTAGGCTGACCCAAGGCAAAAACTCAGTATTCTGCACTAACTTTGTATCTTAATCCCCTGACCACAGCAGGTTAGGATTTCCCTAGTTCTTTAGTGCACATGGAACATGTTCTTCTCTCATTGAGCCACTTTAATGTAAAAGATTCAAGCAAGAACTGTCAACACCTCATATAAGACTATTATTCAGAAATGTTGTACTAGAATTAATTTATTAAGAGAAATTATAAAAACTGTGGAACTGTGTATAGAAACATTATATACCTTTACTATTACTTTCTCAAGGTTGGGGTGATTTCACACCTTCAGATTTTGTTATTCAGTTTTTTGAGGCAATATTAGGAATGAATGCAATGTAGGAAGAGGTCCATTATAAGTTTCAGATCAATCGTACATATCCTTACCATGATAAAGTAATCATATAATTTAGTATGTTCTGTATATTCACCTTGTCCTTATCATTCTAGTAATATTTTAAGAGTATATGGTATAACCTTCAGACCTTTCCTTATTTAATTATTATGATGGCATTTTGTAATGACAGATGCAGTAAATATGGAGGATTTGTCCATAAGCAGTCATAAAATTGCTACTTTATTGGTTGTAATATGCATCAGCTCCAATTTTCTATTGAACCACAGATTTTTATACAGCAAGGGGCCTACAATGTGGTAGCCAGGAGTTGTGGCTTTCTGTAGCTGATTTATGCATATGAAATAGTCTCAACCTATAATAAAGTAACTTTATTGCTCAAGGAATCATAACAGCAGGGGTGGCTCTGTTGGAAAGCAGCAGTGTGAACAGTGTCTAAATACTGTAACAATTTTTTTTTATTACTGACATCAATAAATAACAAAAAAGGAGTGAAGAGTCATGCAAAGTGTAAACCTTTAACTTTGCAGTACATACGAGTTCGTATTAAAAGGAGAAGGCTCATTGATACACAACTTGCTAAGACACCTCCTTGACATAAGAAAGCCATATTGTTATAACCTAGAAATGCCTCTGTAATCTATTTAGTGTTGTATATTCTAAGCTTACTAGTTTCATATATACAGTTTGAACCAATAAAACATATTTGAGGACCTATAATGACTGGATTTACATACCCATTCTCAATCATCTCTGCACTTGTTTACAAAGAAGCACATGCCTTTGTAACAAATTGGCCACAATTTCAGCACTCCATGCACACAATCTTTGGCTGCTAGAAATTGGTACAAATTTGTGTTGTAACTTATGTCAGTTTTTGGTACAACCACTCTGAATGATCAATCTGACTAGCCAGTGGAGACCGACACTACTTTTGAAAAGAGACACAAAACTGCCCATGAATTGAAAAGTAAGGCTTTCGTTATACTTTTGACTACTGGATAAAAATTAAGATTTCCCCCATTGATGACAAATTTCAGTAGTAGTCTCAACATTTCCATCTCTATTTTTCTACATTTAAACAATTAACTGATTTTTTATGTTTATTTTCAGAAAAGATCTTTAACTATTTCTTAAAGAGGTTTGCTCATGAAAGAAAATTTGCAAACTTAAATCCCCTAGTGATGTTTACAAACTAAAGATAGTTTTAAACCCCTTACTTTACAATTTTCCTCATTTTTAATGCTGTTTTAGCTCCTATCACTCCCTAGGCTGGTCAGCGTAAAATTCCAGAGCGTGGGAGGGGACTCTTTAACCAGAAACTTTATGATCCCTCTAGTGCTGTGACATACTGGGGCAGATGTATTATCGTCTCTGCACCTAAAAAATGCCGGGATCTTTCGTTTTTTTCCGTAGAATTGTCACAGATCATTTACAATGAGTTTGCGCAATCCATGTAAGATTTTGGTGCACATTTCATTTCTGTCGGCATTTTTATGGCGCACAACTGATTATTACCACCTATCCATTATTTACTTACAGCCGTGCGCCACATTAAAACATCGGGCTGTGCTTTCCGGTGACTGATCTGCTTACGCCAGAATTAGTAAATCCCCCCCACTATGTGCTGACAATGTCTTTAGATTATCAGCGTCCAAGTTTATATACACTTTTATTTAGCTTCTGAACATTCACTAGTATCTAACACACAGAAAGAGAGATTGGACAGAGCAAAGATGAGAGATGATAAGATCCACAATGACAACGACATTCTCAGCTCTTCTATCTCAGCCATAACATACACTGTCAGTTCTGTTGTGCCTCCCTCCCCTGGAGACCTTATCTGTCTGTAGCTTGTAGGGTTAGTCTCCTCACACTGTTGCTTGCCAGCAGGAAGGGTGTTCGTGTATGTTTGTGAGCTCATCTTGGAATGCAATAGGAGGAGCCGATGCAGAGAGGAGCACCCTGCATTTTCAAGCAGGAGAACAATCTGTCCTACCCATCCTTAGATTTCTGATTTACGGTCGGTTCCCGGGGCAATCGAAGTTGTATACACCAGGACTGATAGAGACAGGTTGGAATTATATTTGTTAACTTATGTATTTTTGTTGATAACAGTGAATTAGAGAATGTGTTATTTAAATATATTTAAATATACTGTGTATATTGAAGAATCTTGTCTTCATGGGAATACCCCTTTAAATCTGTTGAGTACCAATTGTTGTAGGAGCATGTTTCATGACTTGCAGTTCTGATTGTAAAGAATTCCAACTGTAAGCTGTGATACTGTGTTGTCTTTGGAACCTAGGAAAAAGAATAAACCTAACTTATTATTCATTTCTTACTTGTAGGTTTTGTGCAATGTCTCTTTAAATATCTTAAGTGAACTTTGCTTAATGCTGTTATTAGCAGCACTAAAGTAGAATGACATTGAAATGTTGATTGTATAAGCAACTTACCAACATAGCCGGTTCAGGCATTTATGGCCATGTGGCTCATCAGAAAAGAATGGAAATTGCAAGCAGCATTCCTGTTAATTGATAAATAAGTTAAGAAAATGTACAGAAATGCAGTATGCAGTAAAGAAATACATACTAAGCAGTGAAGGTAATATACGTATGAGGTAATATATTTCGTGATTTCAGGATGATGAGATACTGCTCAGAAATATATGTAGTAATACTAACATTTCTAATTATAGATATTGCTCACTAACCGCCTTCCCAATTTTTTAATCATTTACCCAAAGTTGACTTGGACAGTGTTTGAGAGGCACTGGACAGTGCTCATTATTCCTGGTACATCTTGAAATATCTTTTAACTGCCATGGGTATCACCTTGGCCAATCACAGACATGGCTAGTAGCTATGGTTGTTAATTTGCCAGGTTGGGTGCTGAACAAACATGTCTGGGTTCCGCAGCGGGGGTGCATGCAAACCCCGAACTGAAACGTGAAGTTTGGGTCCGCTCATCTCTAGTTAAGACATATTTAGGTATTCCTATCTTAGCTGGGTCAGCTCTTGATAAGTTTCCTATTATGTCTATAGAGTTATTTAAAAATATTGTCTACTGCACAAATCTGAAAGAAATCATTTTTGAGGAGGAATACCTAACATTCTGAAGTGAGGTTTATTTACCGAATTTCTGCAATTGCAAGTGGTTGCAAAAGTTTTCATAGCCCTTGAACTTTTTCTAATTTTCAAAATTAAAGCCATAAAACCTGGTAGAAACAGACTTCAGACTGGGGCAAAGGTTCCCTTTTCAG
Organism: Engystomops pustulosus; assembly: GCF_040894005.1. Taxonomy (NCBI): domain Eukaryota; kingdom Metazoa; phylum Chordata; class Amphibia; order Anura; family Leptodactylidae; genus Engystomops; species Engystomops pustulosus. Next base: position 110,904,483 of record NC_092411.1, on the reverse strand, counting down.
TATGACGACAACCCTAAACATACAGCCAAAGTAGTAATGGCTGTATGTTAAATCAAAGCACAGTCATGTGTCAAATGACCCATTTACAGTCTAAACCTAAATACCATTGAGAATCGGTGGCTTGATAAGAAAATTGCCATTCGCAAACCTTCTTCAATAAAATTGCGCTACAGCTATTTTGCAGAGAAGAATGGACAGAAATCCCAGCCTCTTGATGTAGAGACATACCCCACACAGCATTGTAGCTGTCATTGAAGCTAAATGTGGTCATACTGGTCATATTGGGGGACAAAATACATGTGAACATCACGCTTTTCAGTTTTTTAAGTAGCAACAAGTTGCAAAAGTATGTATCATTTTCTTTATACTTGATCATTTGTGTACATAAAATACCCAGTAATACATGTAATTTTGTGACTTTAAACATTTAAAAATAAGGAAAATGTCTAGGGGGGTGAAAACCTTTTTAACAAACTGTAAATCTTTTACTACATTCCCATCAGAGTAGACATACAGCATCCTTGTTATTGTGTTGAGTTACAATTATTGGCCTCAGCTGTGATAATAAATGTCAGGTGCTTTGTGTATATTCACTGTTCATTTCCACCAATCAAAGCTACTGCTCACTCTACTCTATTTGTGTATTTTGCCTCTTAAAAAGTTTACACGCAGTATTTTCCTTCAAGGGGTATTCCATATTTTTATTGGTCACTTATCCTCCCTTTGCACCCATAAGCTGCTTGTAGAGACTACAATGTGCAGTCAAGCACTGTAGACTCTCATTGCTTACCAAACACAGCACAGTACTTTGTATTTGAATAAAAAACTTATCGAAATGACAGAACAGGACTTGTAATTTGGCTCATTTGATGAAGTGTGTGATCTGCTTTCTAATGATCATATGTAGATACGGTGTATAAAGACAAAGATTCTGCTGTTAATAATGGACTTTATATTGAGGGAAATCTGAGTTTTTTTGGGGCTTTTCACTGCTAAAATGTCTAACAGGGCCATTTTTACCGCTTCATTAATCTGGTGTAATCTGCTAATTCTACGCAGGGCAAAGGCACATTTATGACTTGCAACAGTGACTGTGATAATCTTCTTATATTTGATATCAAATTATGTTAATGATCCTGGGGGGCTTTGGTGGGTGTTTCCAGAGCCCCTCAGTGATGTTTTTGCACTCACTGTTACAATGAGCAGAGCACGTGTCCCCTCTACCTGTTAGATTACACAGGCAAAGGGAGGAGTGAGAGAGCACAGGGAGGGTGAGACATGCTCTGCTCATTGTAACAACCTGTGATTCTGCAGTACTGAGGGGCTCTATATACACACAAGAGCCCCAAAGGTTCATTAGCATAATTTTAAAAATAGATTTTAGAAGAAAGGATGGACAACAAATATAAAAAGATTACCACAGTTACTGTGCCTGGATCTAAGAGTAAGCATCCCTGGTTTATCATGATGAATTTTGATGGTAGATTTCCTTTAAAGCCCAGATTGTGGATTCCATTAGGAAGGTATATGCCCCCCCACCCCCCATACAATTCTGCCAGTGATTGGTTCTGCTCTAGTTATTACTGTTAATAATAAGTAATGACCTTCTATATCAGTATGTTTATCTTGGCATTTAACTTGCTTCTCTGCTTTGTCTTTAGTCTCATTGCAAATCAGCGCTTATTTGCCTCAATCAACGAAGACGATGTGAAGATTTATACTGGACTCAAAAACCTGTGAGTATTGATTTTATTCTCTAAACATTGGTGTAGAATATACATGGAGCTGGCGAGTCTGTAGAGGAGAGAAAGAGCCTTTGTGCTGCGGCTTCCTGCTGAACCTTGGGACTTTCATTTGTCAAGATGGAAATTTTGGAGAAAAAACACAGTTTTATTTGTGGATCTTTTTAATGAAAGCTTACTATAGTCTACATGGGATTAAGATGTATATACATTTATAAACTACTAAATACAGTATATTTAAACTTATACAGCATATACTTACACAGTATTTACACATCCATACATTTATACACACATAGTATACACAAATCAAATTTGCACACATACTGTATAATACATACACATTATATACATACATTTAGTATATATACATCATATACTTAGACATTCAGTATGCACTCACCATATATGCACATCAGGGTGCTGAATCCAGAGGGGCGTGGAGGGGCGTGAAGGATGGGGGCGCAGCCAGCCAGAGGTGGGTGCAGCTGACAGGGGAATGAGCTGCTGCTGGGATTCCTGTCCCTGTTCCTGCTTAGTATCTATTGCTATAGATATAAAATCGCAATTTTCTAGTGAAGAATCAACAATAAGTGGAATACAATTGTGAAGTGGAACAAAATTTATTGGATATTTTAAACTTTTGTAAAAATTAATAAACTGAAAAGTGGGATGTGCAATATTATTTGGCCCTTTTACTTTGAGGAAACTTACTCCAGAAGTTCAGTGAGGATCTCTGAATGATCCAATTTTGTCCTAAATGACTGATGATGATAAATGTAATCAAGTCTCCATATAAATACACCTGCTCCGTGATAGTCTCAGGGTTCGGTTTAAAGCGCAGAGAGCATCATGAAGACCAAGGAACACACAAGGAAGGTCCATGATACTCTTGTGGAGGAGTTCAAAGCCGGATTTGGATACAAAAAGATTTCACAAACTCAAGGAGCACTGTGCAAGCAATCATATTGAAATGGAAGGTATATCAGACAACTGCAAATCTACCAAGACCGTCCCTCTAAACTTTCATCTCAAACACGGAGGAGACTGAACAGAGATGCAGCCTAGAGGCTTAGGATCACTCTGGATGAACTGCTGAGATCTACAGTTGAGGTGGGAGAGTCTATCCATAGGACAACAATCAGTTGTGCGCTGCACAAATCTGGCCTTCATGGAAGATTCCTCAAAGATATCCATAAAAAGTCTTGTTTAAAGTTTCCCACAAGCCGCATGAGAGACACATCAAACATGTGGAAGAAGGTGCTCTGGTCATATGAAACCAAAATCTAACTTTTTGGCCCAATGGCATATGTTTGGTGGAACAGCAACACAAATCATCAACATGAACACATCATCCCCACTGTCATACATGGTGATGGTAGAATCATGGTTTGGGCTTTATTTTCTTCAGCAGTGACAGGGCAGATGGCTAAAATTGATGGGAAGATGGATGGAGCCAAATACAGGACCATTCTGGAAGAAAACCTGTTGGAGTCTGCAAAAGACCAGAGTCTGGGACAGAGATTTATCTTCCAACAAGACAATGATCCCAAATATAAAGCAAAATCTACAATAGCATGGTTCACAAATTAACGTATCCAGGTGCTAGAATGGCCAAGTCAAAGTCCAGACCTGAATTCCATCGAAAATCTGTGGAAAGAGATGAAAAATGCTGTTCACAAACGCTCTCCATCCAACCTCACTGAGGTCAAGCAGTTTTCCAAGGAAGAATGGCTCTCGATGTGCAAAACTGATAGAGACATACCCCATGCGACTTACAGCTGTAATTGCAGGAAAAGGTAGCGCTACAAAGTATTAACTTAAGGGGGCCAAATAATATTGCATGCCCCACTTTTATTTTTAACAAAATTACAAATTACAAAATATATCCAAAAAATTTTATTCCACTTCACAATTGTGTCCCAGTTGTTGATTACTCACCAATTTTATATCTTTATGTTTGAAGACTGAAATGTGGCAAAAGGTAGAAAAGTTCAAGGGGGCAGAATCACAAGGCACTATACATTCATATAAATATACATACATATAAAGGTACTTTATACCACTTTATACCAGACGGAGCGTCTTTTATTCATACTATACAGGCCACAGTGTGTTTGCCAAAGGCTCAGGGGGCGAAACATCCCGCAGACACTGTTTGTCAATAAAAATCCTCAATCGCATTATAACCAAGAGTTTGCAAAGCTTTTTTGTCTTCTAAGTATTCCAGGGTAGGAACCCTAGCTTGCTGCACACTTTATCTACTAAATGTGCCAACCATTTACATAATCATCACTCTTAACTGTGGTATTTGTAGACCTCTGAATTGAGTGCTTTATTTCAGAACTGTGGTGGACTCGGGACTGAAGTTTGTGTCTCGCCAGGCATTCCGTAAGAACCTGAAACTCACTTACATGTAAGTAATGGATTATAAATATAGAAATGCAGACATAAAGTACTATATGTAACATTATCCCTTATAAAGAAAGATATATGCATTTTATAGCACCTTAAATAATGACAGCCCTAATGAAAACCTTAAAAGGCAAATCAGCAGAGTGAGAATACAGTGGGCATGGGTATTGTTACATCAACACCCATAGGCCCCTCTGCTACATTTAAAGTCAACTATATTCTAAAAGGTATGATACATGGATAGAGGGCTACATAAAGACTTTATATAATTTGGGCCTAATTAGAACATCCAAATTTTACAAAAAGCAATAGCAATAGGAGCATTTTTCTGGCTTTTTTGGTCTATTTCTTGGTGTCATACAACTACATATTATATTATAATTCTGTGCATTATTATATTGTATTCTGTATAATATTATAATATACAGAATTCTGCATATATAGAGAGGGTAAAGAAAATATATTATTACTAGGTATATTATTCATACTAATGTTATTTTTAATTCTCTGAACTAAAAAACTAGAAACTAAAGTTTTTTTTTTTTCTATCTTCTTTTAGAGACCTCTCCAGAAATAAGCTGACTACTCTGAGCAGAAAATCATTTCGCCACCTCTCCTTGTCTCACCTGTAAGATCATCATTACATTAGAAAGCTATTGTTATATCTTATATATCTCCATAATTTGTATTCCATCTATGTGTCAATGACTTTTTTATTTTAAAAATGTCTGTGTTATAAAGAACTAGAACAGGTTAATGCATTATAAGACAAACTTAGAGCAAAAAGTGTCTTACTATAAGTGCCTGTGTCTCATAGTACAAAGGTCAGGAGGATTCAGCACTGTCAGACCCTAATGACCGCTGTGATGGAGCTCAGGTGAAGCACTGATAAAGCATTTCACCCAATTCCCATGAGAGCAGTAAAAGGGCCTTACCTGACATCATCGGGTCACGGGTCATGCATCTCAAGTCACAGGAGCAGAAGCTGAAACTTTGATTCCATGGGACACATACATGGAAACTTTGAGCAGGTGGCTGTAGGGCTGCATTCAAAAGAGAGGGTGGGGTATGCTGTGGGTATTTTACAGTGGGGGGAAAGAGCTGATGGGGCCAGGGGGGGGGGGGTTATTACTTTTAAGTGGTTGTGAGCTGATGATATATATGGATGTGTGTGTGGTCAAACGGAGGGGTTGCGGAGTTGAGGGTTTGAAGGGGTGTGGAGGGATGTTCAGTGTAGCAGAGCTTTTACCGTCTGAATGTGGCAGAACTGTCTCTTTGTGAATGCAACAGAGCTGTTCCTGTGTCCATGTTGCAGAACCATTTCCGTGGTAGCTATTGCAGAGATGTTTGGTCTCTTAATCTCAAGTGTGTCCTAGAATAAGGTGGGTATTGTATTGGGTACAATAGGAGCAACATTGGTTTGCCCAAAGCATATCATAAAAAAATTTGATTCAATTTGGTGACAGAAATTCAGCATATTCATACTGAATTAAATACTGTATATACTCGTGTATAAGCCAAGTTTTTCAGCACAAAAAATGTGCTGAAGAACCTCACCTTGGATTATACACAAGTGTATAAAAACAATAAACTTACATACTCAACTTCCGATTCTCCCTGCAGCTCCTCTTCCCTCGTAGCAGAGCGGGCAGAGACGTGACCATGCACATACTATGACTTCAGCAGCTGCAACCTCATAGTGTGTGTCATTGGACAGAGCGCATGGATGCGCCTCTGTCTGGTCTTTTAGGTGTAAAGAGAAGAAAGAAGAGGAGCTGCGGGGAGCATCGGAAGGTAAGTATTTAAGTTTATTGTTTTACACACCAGGGGACTGCAGGAGATTTCATTAATAGGGGGGCTGCAGAGCATTTCATGAATAACGGTACTGCAGGGAATTTTTATGAATAGTGGGGCTGCAGGACATTTTGTGAATAAGGGAGCTGCAGAACATTTCATTGGGGGGACTGCAGAGCATTTTATTATGTGGACTGCAGGGCATTTCATTACTACTGGCTGCTGCAGGGCATTTCATTACAGGGGGTGCATGGAGCATTTCTTTATTGGGGAAGGGCTGCACAGGGCATTTTATTACTGCTTGGCATTACATTACAAAGGGAAGCAATGACCAATGCATTTCCCACCCAATGCTTATACTCAAGTCAATAAGTTTTCCCAGTTATTTGTAGTAAAACTCAGGTTGGCTTATACACAAGCCTCATTTATCAACATTGTCTAATGGTAATAAACATGTGGAAATCATCTTCCATTCTGCCTTCTAAACACACTCACAGCATGCCACATTCCCTGTGAAGCTTCATTTTAGGATGGGCTGAAAGTGTCCACAGAGCAGCTGATGTTACTCCTGCACAGCCAAAATCTGCACATTTGGACTCTTCAATATCATTGTGCAATAATCTATTGCTTTAACCTAATGCAGTGGGTATTGTATTTCCCATAAAACACTAAGCTGAAAGATATGTCAATATCCACGCTGGATTAGATTTCCTTAACTTCCCGAACTGTTGGTACAAATTAGGACATATTGTTACAGAATTTATATTTTTCTTTTGTCCTGTAACAACTTATTGTGCTGTGCCAGAATTTCACAGTGCTTCACTGCAACTTGTTAACCCAGTGAGTGATGCAAATGCCTCTACAGTAAGTGACGACTTTGTTATGGATAAAGTAGTTGTTATGTACAGAATAGGACCAATGGTATAAATATTTTCTAATTTCTGAAAGAAATATAATATGATCTTCAAGTTTGTTTTCTTATATTCAAGTGTGAGTACTTGAAATTAGGCAAATGCAATGTATAGGGGAATGGGACGGTATCCCTTAAAGGCAGCTTTACTTATTAGAAGGCCACGCATAATCTCTTTTATTTATTGTTCTTTTACTTTCTAAGTGCTAATTATTTCACTTCATTTAACATTTGCTACCATTGTCGCAGTGTCTAGAAGGAGTAGAGGATGGAAACCTACTGGGTCTTAAGGGAACACATACTGTACAGTATAACAATTACTGTAGATCATTTAGGGATCACAGCACAGCCAATCGTCATAGTTAAAAGGGTTGTTCCCTTTTCAGACATTTAAAGGGGTTGTCCACTTTAAGCACATTACAGCAAATAATTAATATTGTTTGTGTAATGAAACGTTCTAGAATTTTCCAATATACTTTCTGTATCATTTCCTCACTGTTTTTTTAGTTCTCTGTCTTTGTATCGAAAGATTCTTTGTTTACTTCCTGTAGATAAACACTGTTCCTGTGTCATGTGATGTCACACAGGTGTATGGCTCGTTAGCATCACACAGCTTTAATTACACTGTGTGTTATAACGAACTGTGCAACTGTGTAAAATCACATGACCAAGACTGATGTTTATATACAGGAAGTAAACGATGAATCGTCCTGTTGCATGACAGCAAGCAGAGATCTTGGAAACTGTGAGAAATTGATACAGAAAGTGTATTGGAAAATTGTATAACTTTCGATGACACAAACTGGAATGCTGGATTGTGCTTAAAGTGGACAAAAACAAGTGTGTTAGTTTTTGTTTATAAATTATGGTGGGGTACATACAAAATTGCAACTACAATTTACAGTTGTTTTTTGGGGGGTATAAAAAAATCTATATTTGTATCTGCTGTTTCATTACTTCTTACTTTTTAGATTTTTAACTACCTTTAGTAAAAAGCAAATAATACATGTGATTCTCTTCCTATTAATAAATCTATATACTATTAATTATGATGAACCGTGCCAATGTGCCTTAAACATTCGGTATAAAGCAATTTTTGCTAGAAATTTTATAACATTTAACTGTTGTTTCCATTGTGTACTATCTGTTATGGATTCCTGTCATCAGTGTTGAATACAAAGCATGTAACAATAAAATATCCGCAACCTCCTCCCTTTTGTTATATTTTACAATTGTCATAAATGGTCTGTGGTTGTGTTGTAGCCTTGAGTTATTTGTCATAATCAATGATACGGCTGGATTACATTATGTGAAGGAATGTTAATATGAATCACTTGGGAATGATAAACTGTTTTTAAGGGTCCTTTTAAACATCTCTGAAATTGTACAGCCAGGCAAGATGGTTAACTAATCTTTAAAGTACTACAAAGTAGATTAAATGGAGAGCAAGTTGCGAGGTCATCACAACATGAGAAATGAAGAGTTACCCAAATATAGATTACACATTACTTATCAGGAGTCCCCCGTGTTAACCATTCTAGTGAATGAAGCTACTCAATAAGCACGCTCAATGTTCCTACCCTCGTTACCTCCTTTTACTGATTGATAATCTTTTCATTATTTTACCTTTAACAACCTTGTCATAAATTTTCTTCCTGTCTTTTAAAGTGATTGTCCACTGCATGGGCGTACCTAAGTAAAACAACGGGCAAAACATGAAAAATCCCTACATACAAATGTCCCCACAGCCCCCAATAATATATATGTCAGCCCCCAGTAATGTCCTCATATAGCCCCCAGTATTGTCCCCAGTAATGTCCTCCACAGCCCACAGTAATGTCCTCCACAGCCCCCAGTAATATCCTCCTCAGCCCCCAGTAATGTCCTCACACAGCCCCCAATAATGTTCTCTGCAGTCCCCATAATATCCCCCACAACCATTAGTGATATCTCCCTCAGCCCCCAGTAATGTCCTCCTCAGCCCCCAGTAATGTCCTCCACAGCCCCAAGTAATATCCTCCTCAGCCCCCCAGTAATGTCCTCACACAGCCCCCAATAATGTTCTCTGCAGTCCCCATAATAACCCCCACAGCCATTAGTGATATCTCCCTCAGCCCCCAGTAATGTCCCCCACAGCCCAAATAATATCCTCCTCGGCCCCCAATAATGTCCTCCATAGCCCCAAGTAATATCCCCCTCAGACGCCAGAAATGTCCCCACATCCCCAGTAATGTCCACATAGTCCCTATTAACATTCCCAACAGCCCCCAGTTATATCTTCTTCAGCCCCCAGCAATGTATGTTAAAGGTTTGCTCGTTTTATGGTTTTAAAGGTTGCAAACTAAAATCATCATTCCATTATTTCTTCATTCATATAATTTGTAACCTCATCCTTGCTTCAGTTTTTACACAATGCTGGCTGTAAGATCTGTATAACCAGAATGCTACTGCCCCAAGTAGCGCTCATTCATACAACCTCATGATGATATCATTTATGCTGTGGTGGTCTTCCTTCTTTCACACATGTATTCCATCCTCCGTTCACTTACATAATGCCTAGTGTAAAAGCCCTGTGCGATCTGTCCTCTTCCATGTTGATAACTTTGATGCTCTACTAGCTTCTAAATTTTGACCCGCCACGTATAACCTCCTGCTGCAGTGAATAACACAGAAAGAAGGGAGAGTTAGAGCCTAGTATGCTGATTAGTACTATGTTTGACTTATGTCTGACTTATGTTAGACTCAGCAGGGCAGCCAGATATGTAAAGGAGTTACACAGAGGCTACAGCAGCAAAATAGTGGGATATTTTAATGGCAGCTTTACCCCAAATAATATACAATAGTTATATTGAATATATATATATATATATATATATATATATATATATATATATATAGATGTTTGAAAAAAGATGGCCATCAAGTTCAACCAAGGGAGGGATGAAATTGGACGAGGAAGGGATATAATTCATTTTATAACATAACTATCAATTTTATTTGGATGGAAAAAGGCATCTAGACCCTTTTTGAAACTTTCTGCTGTCCCTACCGTGACCAGCTACAGGGGAAGCCTAAAATCCTGACGAAGGGTAAAATCTTGCTGTACAACATTGTAATATGGAAATGCGTACTTTGCATATACCTCATACTTCATTGTAAGAAAGAGATGACATATTATACTGTAAATTTAAGCAGAATTTTTTTTTCAAGCTAGACTCATAAAACTGTTTGTTCTTCTAGGATTCTAGGTAACAATCCATTCCAGTGTTCGTGCGATCTGATGTGGATCAAAGTATTTCCAGAGACGAGTTTTGTAGACAAACACAACATATTTTGCATCAATGAATATAAGAGGCTACCTGTAAACAATATGCAGATCCCCAACTGTGGTAAGATGTAATAATTGATTTCATATTTTCCTACTGGTCTAGTGCAGGCACTGACCATTCATATGAATAAGGTTAGCAGAAATTCAAAACTAAAAGAAGAAAAGGAGGAGGCCTTATTTTTATGTTTGTTATGGGGTTTAGAATCTCCATGCATGACCCTGGATAGAATCTCTTTTGAATGTCTATATTAAAACTGTATACAGGCGGTCCCCTACTTAAGGACACCCGACTTACAGACAACCCATAGTTACAGACAGACCCCTATGACCTCTGGTGAAGCTTTCTGAATGCTTTACAATAGTCCCAGATTGCAATGATCAGATGTAAGGTGTCTGTAATGCAGCGTTATTGATAATCCTTGGTCCAATTACAGCAAAATATGTTAAAATTCCAATTGTCATTGGGGCCAAATTTTTTTTGTCTGGATCTACAACTATAAAATATACAGTTTCAACTTGCATACAAATTCAACTTAAGAACAAACCTCCGGACCCTATCTTGTACGTAACCTGGGGACTGCCTGTAGTTGAATATGAGATATAAGACCGTACATGCCCAATCCTTGGAGAAACATGATCACCCAACACAATATTGATTTGCTAAATGGTGGTTAGAAAAATATTCTCTAGTGCATATTATTTTTAATTGTTCTGTGAATTTTTATGCATAAGATATATTGAAAATGCTATTGCTACAGAGATAGTGTAATGTGTGTTACATTGTAAAGCCGAAAGTGGAGATTCTTATTGAATAAGGATAATTGTTTGCTGTCATTTATAGTGTTACAGTGCAGCACAGTGTGACTTCGTATCAGCAATACTTAAAGAGTAACCGTCATTTCAGATGATTTTTGATATTGTGTGTGGGGGGCGGAGTGTTGTGAACATTTTTCTATTAAACTTCATTAAGAAAAAATATGGAGTAAGATATAGTGAGGTACACCAATAAAGACAAAGCATGAGACACAAAAGTGGGAAACAAAAGCTCTAAAAGCTCTTTTTACTCTGTTGTTTTTCAAGTACGCCTTGTCTGCACCTTGTGCAGTGCCTTATGTATCATTGTTTCCCAGATGTTCTGTGCGACTTTTCACTTATGTATCACTTTTTTGGCTTATTTTTATGACTTTTTAAGCGCAAATCTGCACCCGGTCCTGTGCAGGTGCAAAGGAAGGATTTTTTTCATGGACTATATTTTAACATGTAAATTGGAATAATTTCACATGTTTTAAATGTTTAAAATTTTGCACAGTAACCTGTTTTTTTTAAATTCTGAAATTTTTGCATTTACATTTTTTTAAATTGGTTACTTCTAAGGATGAGGTCACACGTAGCATTTTAATTGCCCTTTAATTGCATTTTAAAACCAATTAACAGCTGAGGAGAGGTGATTTGCCTTATTACATTACTGTTAACATTTGCGCTGTTAACATTTGCGCTTACAAAACTCAGTATAAACGTGATGTTAATGCATGTGTTTACATCGCGTTTACTATGTGCTCTGTAAACGCAAATGATAACAGTAATGTAATTCGGCAAATCACCTCTCCTCAGCTGTTGTAATAGGTTTCAAAACGCAATGTGTGACCACAGCCTCATATGTCGTCATCTCCCTGGGGTGTGACTAGAGCCTCAAATCCCAAATTAAGTCAATGTGGATTTGAGACATTTGCAACAAAATGTCAAAAAAAAAAAGCCAAAATTTGCGCCTGCCAGTATAGGAAAAACTGAACATGTATCACAAGTAAAAACACATGATCATACATAAAGTGCAAAAAAGAGCCGCCAAATGTCTAAAAAATGCACCACAGAGAGACAAAACTGATACATGTGCCCCATTGTGTGCTACTTATTGTTTACATGATGATGTAATATGATGTAATAACCTCTTTATTATCAAGGTAATTCTACCATCTACAGTCTAAAACCACATTTTAGCCATAACCCTAGACATCCAATCACTCTCATCTTGACATAACTGTTATTTATGGTAAATTCATTTATTATACGAGTCCACATCTGATATGTACTAACTTAATCCTACACACTTGGAGAGTAATTCCTTCCGCCAAGAGCTGACATCCCATATTGTTTTGTGTCGAAAGTCTGGCCGTAGTCCAGTCACTGGAAGAGGATATGATAGATTTTATCTTGCAGGTGAATAAATAAAAAGGAAGACAGTGTGAAATTCTCTTTGCAGGGAGTTGTAAGAATTTTATGGGAATCACATGATAAGGAAAACTAAACCTTTGCTAAGTTACTAAGGCTTATGTGTAAATTCGGTCTTAATTTATTAGGCTGAGATTTGGATACTGATATACCAAGAACATGTAAAACATATCTCAGAGCACGTGTATTCAAGAGGTTGTGAGAAAGGACAGGTTATTCTTTTGATTCTTAACTCCCAGACAAAAAGAATACAACATATTTCAAATGCTAGAGCCATATACAGCTGATATCCTTGGAGGAATAGGTGCACAGCTTGCTAGTATAGAAAACAACTCAAGCTTCTGGTTGGGCAACTAATTTGACAGTTTGCTTAAAAGAAGCACTTAGACATAGTAGAGCTTTTCAAAATATAGCTACAAAGTGCCTATTAGAACCTCAAATGGTGAAGACCCCCTAAATACAATCAAACTCATACATACAATAAAGAGAACCTGTCAGCAGAAAACCACCTAGTAAATCACTACCAGTAAGTTGTGAAGCATCATAAAGGGGTTGTCCACTTTACCTCATGTTTTATAATGTGTATGTAAGTGTGGGAGGCAGGATATTAGGTAATTTGCCAATATACATCTAATAAAAGTTCTGCTCTTCTTTCTTGATATGTGTTTAGGTGTGAGGAGGAATCTACCATCGGATCTCCTTCTATATGTAAATAGCTTTAGACCCTTTACCCACAAATTTATTTAGATCCTTGTCCAAACCCTACAGGGCCCAAACCAAACCCTTAATTAATTCAGACTCCAGAGCGCAAATTCTATTCAGCCTTGCAGCATTGAGTATAAGGTTGTTTTGCAATGGTGCTTGGAAGTAAAGAGGATTGTGAAGCAGTAGGTGATGGCAGGAAGAATCTGTTAAATTTGACTTGCATAGTTAGTAGCTAATGTCAGACTTAGGCACTATGGGGCACATTTAGTAAGGGACGTGCAACAGTTTTATGGTGGACTGCACCACATTTGTGTCTTGAAGGGGGCAAATTTCTGCACTGAAGGGGACATTCCAGTGCACAGCCGGACCGTGCACCAGATTTATCATGCAAAGTCCGACAGAAATTTGTTGCACACCCAATGTTAAAGGTGCACCAAAAAAAAGTGGTGCACTTTGTAAGATCAATGCATAGGGCGCCAGATTAATGAAGAATGTGCGCTACAAATCATGAATGTGGCGCACTCTGCAATGTGTCCTTTAAAGCACAGCAAATTTACATGGTCGTCTTTTTGGATTGTACTGTAACTGTTCTTATTACATGCAGGAATGGAGCATTCCAAGCTTTTCAGGCATGAGCAGATGGGGATATGAGAGCGCGGGGAGTGCATACAGTAAAATATATGGTGCCGAGAGGAGCTCAGGTGGCATAAGACAGACCGCCTCCAGCCTATTTGCATATTTTTGAAAATGTTTTTTTTTCTTTTAATATTGCTCCATTCCTGCATGTAATAAGGTCTGCTACCATCTGAAGATGACGAGCATGTAAGTTCTTCATATCTAACATCAGTCAAACTGTTGGTACATGTTCTTTAACATGCCACATGCACTGTATACTTGAGGCTCACAGGAACGTAGTCAAACCATCCACAGTGTCAAACAATAGCAGAAAAAGAGGAATGATGCAGAACTGGCCCCTGAAAGATATATTGTTCTGCATATAATATATTGTGTTTCTGCTATTACCAGTTAGAGGTAGCACATCGGTCATGAAATGTGAGGGTTGTATTGGAGCATATGTTCCTTATTTCAGCTCTAATGCTTGCTATCATTATATTATATGCAAAAAAAAAAAGAAATTGCCATCTTTCCCATAAGTAGGAGGTGATGAAACGCTTGTGATGATGATAAAATGTAGTTAGCAGCTTGACCTGAGAATGTAGAAAACATCTTTCCCTGTCTTTGGTTCCTCCTCGAGATTCTCCCCATTCCTTCTCCCCACCCCTGCCACTGCAGACATGAAGAGGCACTGCGCTAGTGAAAATGTAATTCTACTTCTCACTTGTTTCCATAGCAACAGAACACAGAAATGAATAAACTAGTCATGTGGTGAAATGTTCCTGATCATTTCCTTCTCCTCCCCGCACACCATAGAATTGTGTCAAATGTTCTATAATCTAGCTTATAAAGTGACGAAAAAACAGCCTTTAGAAGGACATGAATAGGATGCCTGCATTACTGCTTCTAGCCTGCATCTTAGAAGTCAACAACTGGCCATTTACTGGAATGTTTTCTTTTTTTCTTTCATCCATTTTATGCAGTCTCAGTTTTATTAGTTTAAAATGGCCGCCCAACGTGTTATGACAAAATATCGTATCAAAATATGGCAATGTGGAGTGTATAGCTGACCATCGAAGTAGTGTAATGTTACAGAGTGATGCATCTTATGGTCAGTTCTAATAACAAAATGATGAAAAAAGAAAACAAACAACAAAACAGTAGTCAGAAGTGGAAAAAAATCCTCACTATCCTCACAAAGACTTTTGTTTTACTCTATCCATTTAAATCCACATGTCCTTCACATCATCTAATAACTCTCCATGCTTAATACAGTAATACTGCCATTATTCATGCTTTTCCAAACATTCCACATTGGACTACTCTTACAATGAAGAATTCTTTCCTTTAAAATGGGATGTAAAATTCACTTAGTTACAACATAAGATACGAATACAAGCTTGTGTCAGCTTTCCTCATGTGCCCTTTAACATAACCTAACAATTCTGACATATCTTCCTCTGCCTTTGCTCCCAAAAAGTAAAGACTGAGTTGTGAGTGTGGATAAGTTGTCTCTACAAAATTCAATATTCTGAGCAGTGACTGGACAGTGTTACATTGTGTATGGATGCAACGGTATTAAAATAGGCAACCCATGGGATGAAAGATCATTTTTAAATAGGTTGTAGATGTTGTAGAGGTTTGTAATATCCTTTCCAGCATCCCTTCTTTAATGTTAAAACTCCCCTATTTACCTATAAAAAAAAAGGAGTTCAAAATCATATGCAAATAAGCTGAGAAGAGTCACTTTTTTCTGTGATGTCACTTTTAGGAGTGGGGAAGTCCCTTTTGTATACTGTATTGTATTGCAGTATATTGTATGAGCAATTAGATTCCTAGGGGTGCTTTAAAAAATAGTTTAAAAAAGGTTGACAAGTAAAAAATTCAAATCACCTTCCTTTTCTTAGCACTTACATAAACCGATAAAACCATAAACAAGTTTAGTATTCAGAATAAACCAGGTTGACCATGTTGAATCTAAATTAGTTAGAGTTAACTTGAACAACAATCTTTCGATGCTCATGAACTTGCAGCAGAAAAACATAACCTCTTGGAGAACAAAATTGGAGATCTAGAGGATCCTGTTGTCAGACTCTAATTTAGAACAATGGGCCAATATTTGGCGTAGACTGCAAATAAATACATGTGCAAACTAGTTGCACATGTATTTATGAAGTGTTTGCTCTAATATTGTGTCACAGCTGCACTATGCACCGAAAAGGGCGCTTTGGTGTGTACCGGCCGCCACATTTTTGTCGGCAAGTTGGAAAGAAATGTGGCCCACGACCCTTGAAAAAAAGTCTGATGCACAAAATTCATGCACATCAAGCGTGTTCAGCGTGCTCCACGTTCATGAAGACTGAGCTCCGGTCTCCATGAATGAGTTGCCCCACCACATTAATAAGACAAACTGCACATAGTTCAGTTTGCCTCACTAATAGTAAATTTTTTTAGACCTGACAATAGATCCACAAGATCCCAAAAGAAAAATCTATAAAAGGAGACACTCTGCTACGAATGCACTTTTTCAGATGTAATGCAGCATGCTCGTAAGGTTACAAGATTTTCAGTGCTTTATGAAAATATTGAAGTCTTTAGGGACTTATCAGCCTTCACAAAGAGGTGGTAATTTGGGGAAGTAACAAAAGTTTTAAGAGATGAAGAGTTGAGTTATAGATGGTAATTTCCTGTTAAACTAATAACAAGAAGAGAATATAAAATCTAAGTGGGCAATACAGTGAAGGAAGTGGAGAAGCTGCTGGATTAATAGGGCTTGCTAAAACCAAACCCCAAAGCAAACTCCTATCCAAAAGCTATGAAGAAAATTCCCCTTGAATTGTTGCCGGATTAAGAAATAAGAGAAAAGGGCCTAAGTGGAGTGACTACCTTAAAATGGTTCCCTGGGTGCAAAGATGAATTCTTTGTTCCCAATTTTGGGGGTAGGAGACTACCTTCCTAATACAGGGTTTTGCCCCATACCCAGAATTATTATACTAGTATTGCTCTGTCTTGGAAAACAAGATGGAGTGCAATATTTTGTTTGTCTGTATTGTAAGGGTAATGTTTCTCTTGTTTTGGTGCAGTCCAGAACAGGGGAATATGGTGTAAAATTGATTAATAAATTAAAAAGCATTTTGAAATTTTTGAACTACCGTATGGTGATAGAGGTTATTTCCTTGAACGTTAATGGCCTAAATTCCCCTAAAAAAAAGAGCAACATTCTGGAAAGTGATTAAATTTAACTCACAAATAGTCTGCGTACAAGAGACACATCTCCTAGACAGAGACAAATTTTGTTTATCCCATCCAGACTTTTCGTTACTCATCCATGCCTCTCCAGTAGTTAGAAAAGCAGAAGTATGTATAACGTTTAGGAATTCAGTCTTGTTCAAGCTGTCCAAAACTCTTATGGATATGGAAGAAAGATATATGATTGTCATGGGGCAGACAAATGATGTTCCCTACACATTTCCAAAATGCCATTTCGCCACATTAAATTAATTAAATGATAAGGGACCAGAATGTTGTTCAGTTAGCAACTTCTTTCTCTCATCTTTTTAGGTGGGAGAACTTTCACAATTGGTGGCTGCCTAAATACCTTTTTCTCCCCACTGCAGCAGAGAATATTCAATGGTGCCGCTAGAAATTGCAATTTGTTACACAGACAACAAGCCCTCATATATCTCTGTTAAATGGAAAAATAAAAAAAGCAAAACATTAAAGGGCTGTGTCCTTAAAAGGTTCAAGAAATGTTATTGTAATATATGCGCCACTTTAGTGCTGTGCTGATACATTGACACATACTGTATGATGTATCATTTTGGCATCTCTAGCCTCAAAATGTTCTGTAGACATCTTCTGCTTTACATGCTGGAAAAGAGAAACCAAATTATGGGAAATGATTTGTTCCTCTCTGCTGTTAATGATTCCCAATTCATTTTATGGGCCCAATTAAACAGAGAGTGATAATTCAGGAAGAAATTGCTGTCTGCATTATTGAGTCTAAGTGTAATGTAATAATACAGTTAGGAAGACACATGATTTAAAGATATAATAGAATGCAATGCTGTAAATGATATCTAATTGATACCTTCTTACTCTGGATTTGGATAGATCTGGATTTTAGTGCAGACATCTTTTCCGATAGGATGGTATCTATCCCGCTATGGTATTATTTATATATATATATATATATATATATATATATTACATTAATCTTTGTTACAGCAAAACCCAGAAATTGTAATAGATTTTTAAACAAACATTGTCATTTTACAATATATTTTCTCTACATTGTATGAAGTACAATGAGAAATACTGAGTGCATCCAAATCCTAATGTTAGTATAGAGGTAGTGTCATTGAATTTGTTATAGGGAATTTGTTGACATTTTTATTAAATATGACTAGTGGTTTATATAATTATATAATGCAGCTGTTCCTTTATGTAGCCTATGGTTTCCCCCTTCCGCGGGAGTACTCGTCTAAATTTAATGTTTTAAAGGTGCTGCTACTTAAAGGACATCTACCACAGGATGAAGCATTTTAAACCAAGCACACTGACATACTGGTGTGTGCCCCCTTTGGAAGGATCCCCTCTTCTTTAAACTCTCTATGCCCTGGTTTTTAAGAAAACTTTCAAAATGATGCAAATGGGGGGGGGATCCAGGCTCCATTAACACCTAAGGAGCCCAGAGCCCCTCAGGCTCATTTACATAATTTAAAAGCTTTTTTTTGTAAAAACAAGGGCATAAGAAGCTAAGAGAAGAGCGGATCCTGCCAAAGTGGGTGCACACCAGTATGTCAGTGTGCTTGGTTTACAATCCTTGATCCCGATGGTAGATGTCCTTTACGTATTATAACATGTTGTCTTATACCTGGATGCCATGTTCTGCTTTGTCATCCACAGCTTTGCCTAAAGCAAATACAAACACTCAAGAAGTTATAGTTCTCGAAGGTAACAGTACTACAGTGTTCTGTGAAGGCAGCGGACTACCTGATCCAAATGTCTCCTGGGATGTATCACAGATTAAGTCTAACACATCAGTAAGTATCAGCAAATCAAAATTAAATATTCTTCTTCATACTAATAAGCTAAAAATAAAGATAAATACCACATATTTATTCTTATATGTATTTTAGATAGAAACTGTGAAGCATGGGGCATTCCTTACCTTGAAAACTGTGACATCACTGGACAACACTAAAACTGTAATCTGTACAGCTGAAAATGGTGTGGGAGAAGAGCAAATCTTTGTAGATCTCATTGTGCATTGTAAGTAAGAATTAGTTAGCCATTTCACTAACAATAACTTTGCATGTAAAATTTCCAGAAGAAACTAATTTTGTTTTTGATGAACAAGGGCATCTTGCCCTGTAACAATATTACAGGTGTTTAGGGCTTGTTTATGTGCAAAATACATGTATTGTTCTTTCATATAAGTTTCCTTATAAGTCTGATTTTAAGCCATTCTATTTAACCATATTATAGGAAAAAGTCACATTATACGTCATAGTGTGTAGGTACTAAGTGTACCATGAAATACAGTCATGTCATGGTGATCGCACAAACTTAGAAGCAGAGCCTATGCAATTACTGCAGGATCCCGGCTTTATATCCCACACAAGTGGCTGAGATTCAGGCTCTTTAACCTTTTAGGTGCATTGGTCATGTTCACCACGGCATCTATATAGTGCTTTACGGACCCCCCTCCAACTATTGTAATATAATGCATATTACTCTGAACGAATATTCAAGTGATCAAGTGTCCTAATGTCCCATCCAATGGAAAAATAAGAATATAACATAAAAAAATGAAAATTACCACAAAAACCCTACTTATCCAGTATTTCAGCGCAAATAGCAACCCATACAATAAATTAATATTGCTATTCAACCTGTACAGTGAATGCCGCAGCAAAAATATAAAAAAAAATGCAAACATTTTTATTTTCACATCCAACCTTATAAAAACATGATAAAAAGTGACCAAAAAGTAATATTTACCCTGACATAATACTAATAAAAAGTGCAACTCCCAGAACTTGGCGATACAAAAACAAGAGAATTGTTCCGCAAATGGGTTTTGTATTTTGTCAAATATAAAAATATTATATAAATTGGGTATCATTGTAATCCTGTTGACCCACAGAATAAAGATAGCATTTAATCTAAGCAATATGATATATAAAACAAACAAAATAAAACATTTTATCGTAAAAATCTGAAAATTTCAAATAGAACCTCCATATGGTTTTCAATCATGTGAGAGCGATGATCCAAGTGCTAAAAAGCTCACCAAAGCCTGTTTTAAGAGTATGAGGGGTACAGTTTTAAAAATGGGTTGATTTCTGGGGAATTTCTAATAAATAGACATTTAAAACCCCTGTAAAAATTTGGAAAATTGCAATGCTAATAAAATAACATTAAAAGAACTATTCCAACATAAAATAGACACATGGTAAATGTTAATTAATAAGACATTTATCAAAATTTTGAACAAATTTACAATTTTCTTTATAAATGAATGAAAAACATATCAACCAAAATGTAACAGTAACGGGAAGTAAAACATGTCATGGAAAGTTAAAGTGTTCTACAGTTTTAATTGCATGCAGTGACACATGGCAGATTTTTTTGGTACACCTTTATTATGAGGAGTGTGACACATTTCTGTCGGACTTAATTGCAGAAATTTGTTGCATGAAGAATAGTGGATCTGTGCCACAAACCGGTCGCGTGTGACAGTTAAAAGAATGTGCAAAGTCCGACAGCAAACTGGCTTATGGACGTTAGTAAATGTGCCCCACTGTGACTAGAGAGGTGGCCCATAACATGCATCTCCCTCATATTACTACTTCGTAACTAGCAGAGCAACCATGTTCATCTATTTTCAAAACTCCTATAGAAGTAAAATTTTAATGTCCATCCTCCTCTTTAATCACAGATGGCATGGGATAAGGTTGTATAACCTTACTTCGTGAGATAGAAGAAATTTCTTATATATTTATGGCATGTCCTGTATATGACATAAATATCCCAAACTGGTGCTGGCTCATAGAGGTTTATAGAAGAGTTTTGTAGGCATGCTTTGTAGAGGGGGACTTATAAAAACTCATTAATGTTTGAGTATTTTCTGTTTATTTATCGTGTATATATTTGAGACAATATTTTCCATTTACTTTGTAATTTCTTATGCCTCTTTATTTTAGTTCCACCAAACATCACATTAATCGACTACCCAACTTTGGACCATCACTGGTGTATTCCTTTTAGTGTGAGAGGTAACCCAGTTCCTAGGCTACAGTGGCTCCATGAAGGAAAAAACCTAAGTGAAACAGCTTTCATTTGGAGTAAAATTCATGAGTCAAGCAACAACTCGAGTGAACATCATGGTTGTCTTCAGCTAGATAGTCCGACACATCTGAACAATGGAATTTATACTTTACGTGCAGAGAATGAGTATGGAAAAGATGAGCGTATGATAATGGCACACTTCATGAAAAACCCTGGAGATGGTAAGTTCATATGAGTTTTTTTTCCAAATGTTATCAATTAAACAGAATATTCCTTGTGCCTTTACTATCAGCTTGGAAATATCCAAACTTTTATGTGGCATTCTTACTGTTCTTCATCGTACATTATACCCCATTTTATGGACTTTGTTGGATAAAGATTATGATTACCACAGTCAGGTTGAATTATTTTATTTTCTACTTATCCCCCAGAAATAAAACTACAAAAGGGTATCCTGTCACTAAAGTCACAAAATTTTACATATATCAATTGTACAAGTGAATACAATAAACTTTGTAACACATATTATAAGAGCACTTACGTTGCTTCTCTCATGCTCCTTCCCTTTCACTATTTACTTATTCTTTGAAATCTTAACTATATTTTGCCTTGCTATCAAGATGGACAGAACTCACAGATTACATAGAGACTTATGAACAGTCAAGGGGAGGGAGAGTGTGAGAGAAGAATTTAGATCTAGTAGAACTAAAAAACATAGAAAAGAGGCTGCAGAAAAGAGAGCTCTATTAAAGAATACAAGTCATAAAATAGGCAGAAATAGTGTCACTTGAGAAAAGTTCTCAGCAGCACAATTGCAAAAAAAAGGCAGGTCCTCCAAAAAATGTACAAGGAAAAAGGCAGCACTCCAACAGAGGTAGATGTTCCATAGTGATAAGTGGCAACGTTTCGTCTCGGTATGAGCCTTTTGAAGCCAAGGCTTGTACAGAAAAAGTGTTATACACCTGAATACTAGTTTGTGTTAAGTTTTATTTAAAGGTTATATATGCTTAAATAAATTGAGGGAAAAGTACACTTTTATTAGTTCGATGTGAATTTTTCAGCATATTTTATGGATATTTATAAAGTTAGCATTTCTTTGAAATGGTTGATACTATAATATTAGTGAGTTAGTAAAAAGCCCAATTGAAACCCTAAAACTGTGCATCAGTGGCAACCAATTTATTGATTATTTTTAATGATCATAGTTCCGTCTTCTATAGGGAGTCTACCAGCGCTTTTGACCATTATAAAGCCTCGGGCAGTGTTAGGTAGCTGCATCCTAAAATTTGTTTTTCATTTGAGGATTGTAGCTGGAGCACTGGGGAGTATCCTAAATACTGTGTTGGTTGATTCCTGCATTTACTGGTATTGTGATATTGTTGAGGTAACTGACCTACTAGGTGAATATTATCTAGTTGAAGAAGATTAAAGAAACCCAAAATTGGTGATCATAAGTTCCATTGGCCAACATTTATGAAGCAATTTACACCAGTATTCTGGCGTAGATTGCACATAAATACACATGCAAACTAGTTGCACATGTATTTGTGAAGTATTTCAACCTGTATTGTGTGGTGGCTGCACTATGCACGCCGTGACACAATGCCATGCACAGAAAGGGCCGTTACGGTGCATATTTCTTTTGTTCAAGAACCCTATTGTTCATGAACTAAAACTCTTGGTCACAATTTAAAGTGGAGAGATTTTTTCCTTTTCATCCAGGTAATTAATAAAGAGTCAATTAATACATATCTGTTAACATATGTTGGGGAGTGGGCCACAATTGACAGTTACAATTTTATGAATATAATCCTCTTTTAAATGCTATTCCAGACCCTAAAAGTCCCCTCTTTAGCTCACTGCTAATTGACCTTACACTCAACATCAGTAGTGGATTATAATATAGGCAATTGGGGGCCCAAGCCTTCTAGGGTGCCCATGGCCACCCAAATCACCCACCAAATTGTTTACTGAGAAGGACCTTCACCCATGAAATCTTCGCACATCTGTTCTTGCTCTCAATATGTACACGAGCCCTATTTCAGGACCTTTGATTGAAAGCAAGCGGAAGGGACACATCCTCCATTCCCCAAGAATTCTTGTAGGTGCTATGATATTCATATAGTTCAGCTGTCTCTGCTCAGCATACTGCAGATAAACAATGCAGGAGGTTAACCTTAAAGGAGTTATCAGGAGACTTGATAAAAATGATGACCAGAGATGCCTTGTTTGTGCAGCTCGGGTTGTTGAAGGGACTGCTCACTACATGGGTGTCTCACTCTCAGCCTCAAGTCTCGCCTGTATCATAGCCTTTGGCCCCTCACCATCCATTTCTAGACACATGGTTGCAAGGGCATAGGTTAGGGATGACACAAAAAGCCTTGCAATTAGACAACAGTGAAGCACAGCCGTTATGAATATAGTGTTGGCCATCACAGATCACTTGATTACAAAGAATAGGCATTTATACTCTGGCCTCCCCCCTCCAGTGATTTGATTGGGATTATCTGACACTAGGAGGAGTAAACAGTCCCCTCCCTGTCTTCTGATTGTCATATGATGTGTGATCATGATGTCATAGCTACTGCTTAGTGATACTATTTGTTGCATCTCATAACCAGGATCTACATTGGCTGAGATCCTGGCCGAATGACTTAATAGTGCGACCATATTTATTTTCCCTATTTCCAGACCAACATGTTAGCTCTCTTTGTGTTAGTTCCTTGTATGCTTTTACCATTGCTTGGTGTTCACATCCAGAGTTCAGTGCCATAAAAGCTGTATTGTTTCTTATTCTGGCAGATATTGGCTGAACCCCATGTCTGCATTATTGGTTGTAGAAAAACTATTTGTCTATTTTGTCCATATTTGTGTTTATCAGTGTCTGCTTACTGCAGGCACACAATGCTTCTGGCACATACATGCTCTTAGGAGGAAATTTATCACCAATTTTCTGAGGTAAAATTGTTCTCGTTGCTCAATCATAGCTCAGCTTTTATTTTATAAACAGCTATGGGAAAATGAAATTGTTGGCATGGGCAACAAGAACAGTTCTGCTCTAAGAGTCTTCTGATAGATCCCCTCCTTGGACTCCGTTTCACCTGGAAAAGGTTGAGAGAGAAATTGTAGCTTGCGTCAGACCCACACATAAATTGTCTGTATGAAATAGTATCAGACACTTCTGTTCTGTACAGAAGCATCCATTAAAAGGAGTGCATTGTATTTTATTTTCATATTGGAGCCTATGTATAAGAGATACCACTGTATGTACCAAGTTATGAAAAGCCAGCAGATTGACAGTGGTAAATCCTCCAGACAAAAAAGACAATTAAAAATGTGAAAAGAGTCCTGCAAAAGGTTTTATAGCCTATAACTCTTTATTACACATACATGAAGCACTGTGTTAAACATTGATGTACTGTTTTAGTGCAGCTCTAGTGTGTATTTATGTTCTTTATATACTCTTGTTTTGAGAAATGGAACCCGCTTACAGTATCTGCAAACTGGATTATATCGTAACCAGTGTGTGATTTTGGACTAAGCTAACATGCTGGAATCTGTTTTCTCGTAACTCTGTGTTCTGATATTTCTCGATTAGCCCTCCTAGAAATGCTTATCTAAATTGACAAATGGGTGTGATCAGTTTTAGTGGTGTTGACACTGTCAACAGTGTTTAAGCAATGTCATAGTGAGCAGAGACAAGCTTCCTTCCTAACTGATAGCACTCAGTTGTTAATTTATTTTTTATTGTTAGGAGGAATAATTTTCCATGCAATGTAGAGTTAAAAGAACATTGTTATTTTGTGACAATTGGTCGGTCATTATTGGATCCTCTTCAAACTAACATAAAGAAACTGGGAAAGAGGAATTAAATAATATCTATAGTTTTACTTTTCTTGAATAGATTCTTGGGTCTTCTGTGCTCAAAACTGAGATCTGGTGGTTGCTTTCATGTAAAGAGCATCCGATGAGAAAAAAGCTGGGCGGCTTTAAGGATTGTCATGATTTTGAAATGTTTGTATGAACCTCCATTAAGTTTAGACTTAGGAATCCCATTCCTTAAATCAAACTAGAATTGCCATTTTGATTCCCCCATTTGTGGACTGCTCCACCAACAGAATACAAGCTGCTGTACACAGCTTCTGTTATCTGCTAATACCGAATTTAATAGCCTCAATGTCTTGGATAAACAGTGTAATACAGCTTCAGCTTCAAAGCACAATATTATAGGTGTATGTTGTACTTTAATATTTATCATCTATCCATAAGTGGTAGGGGTACGATATTAATCTGTAAAATGTGCACTCTGGAATTGCATACACCATTATTGGCCCTGTTGGCAGGGGTCAATTTGCTGTGTTTGGTGCCCAAAGAAAAGTTATTTCTTCAAGTCCCTGTAGCATGCCACATCCTGTTTGTCCTTGGTTCATGAAAAAGGCTTTTTTGTCAACAACGAGGTCTAGGAGAATTTCCAACCTGCTATTTTGTGTGATCTACTGATTTCTGGGATCCTAGGTATTTGCATGCGCTGGCTAATTGACCCCTGGCTGTGGGGCTGCTTTGACCCCACCAATCACAAAATGACATTCTTCTATGTGTATAATCCAGTAGTCAAGCATGTGTGCTTCATTCAAAGTTAGTACAGCTGCTGGAGAAAGCTGGGTGGAGTGCTAGAGTTTGAATGAAGTGGAAGTGTGCATGCTTAACCTCTGCTCCATTAAACAGGGGCAGGGGGGAGCTATTATTATCACTGATCAACCACTGGACCCGCATTTATACTGTATGAACATCACCTATTCAATCTTGGGACAACCCAATGTCCTGTAAATCCCCTTTAATTAACTTCTTCTTTAAGTAAGCAACTATGGCCTAATACTTCAGTTTAGAACTTGAAAGGGTTAATTTGAAATAAAAGTCACCATTCATGGTTATATGCATTCCATTCAAGAATGGCTTATCCATATTTGTGAAGTATCATACTTTGCGACAACACACACATATATACATTTTACCTTCAGTTACGGTGGATAACTTTCATTGTGATAATTTTTTTGTGCAGAACTTATATATATTACCAGACATGAAATTACCAGGCATAGATAATGCTGCAAAAATAAAAAGAGATTAGTAAGAGCTAAGAACAATGAAACCTGTGACTTTACTCACACATTATCTCTTATTTTCTTTTCTGTTTTACTGTTTTAGGTGACGCAAGTGATCCAATTACTGACCCTGGATTTTATGGTACATATAAAGTTTTTATTTTACTCTTAGTTGGGTGGGAGAGTAGGGTTAAAGGTAGAGTATATATATATTTAGGACATTATTATTTAATCACTATGAAAAACAAAGAAAACAATGGGTAGATTGGAGATAAAGTTGTGGTAAAGTTTATTGCACAGTTAGTTTTTACATAAATAGTCCAAGCTCCAAATATTTCAACTTCTGTAAATGAAAGGAGTATGGTACAACTTTTGACCTACCAAGAAACCTAACAGCCTAGCAAAGAGAGAAGCAGAAAATAGTCCCAAGGTCACTCTGGAGATGCTGCAGATATCCACAGCTCGGTGTGAGAATCTGTTCATAGGATAACTATTAGTTGTGTACTCAATAAATCTGGTCTTCATATTTGGAAGTCCTTTTTGCAGCTTACAGAAAGCTATCTAAGGGAGCACAGCAAGCATATTGAAGAACATGCTCTGGTCAGATTAGATGGTACAAAATGCCAAACCCCACAATACCCAGCATTAAAGGGGTTTTCCCAAATGGGCATTCACATTTAATTTATTTGCCATATGTAAATATTTCTTAAATTATATGTGAATCCAAAAAATGTTTATGTTTCAAGATAATTTCTCATAAATGTAGTCATGTTACCCCTTAGAAACGATATAGCTTCCTCGGATACAGCCATCCCTGACTCTGACAGTGGTGACCAGACATGCACTATTGAGCCCTGATTGACCACATGAATTCAGTGTTCATTACCACAGGACGGCTGTGGGACTTGCAGTAACTCCCGGACATTTCATTTACAAAAACGTTTTATTTCTTTGCGCAATTTCTCCAGCAGAGGTGGCCGTATCCAAGGACGCAGTCTTGTTTCTAAGGGACCATATAACTACATTTATGATAAATTATCTTCATACAGATAAAAAAAAATTAATAACATCAAATAATGGCTGATAATGCCTTGATATGCCCACTCAGCCAATCTCTGCTTCATTAGGATGACCTCATCAACCACTAGGGAAGACCTTATAAAGATGGATACATGATGACCCAGGGAATTCTTTTAGTGTGTATTACCAATTTTAGACACAATATAACAATTTAAATATTGAATTTGCCCTGTGGTCAAAGATGTCTGTGCTAAAGTAAAATAAAAAAATTACACATTTTACATAGGCCCGTAACCACATTTTTCACAAATATAGCAGTCATGATGTGATTTTTTTTAATGTGATATGGAATTTCATGTGATATGGTATGCTGTGATTTCATGAGAAATATGCTTGGTGCGTTTGCTAATGTTAAGAGGCTAAGGGACCTGTGATGATGTCACCCTGGCCACATAACATTATTGCTGGATGCTGGGAAAGCATGGGGAGGGGCTGCTAGATACAGTCCAAGAAGGCCACACCCACCTTGACTCGCTATAGATATCCCTGGATACCAGTTCAAATTATAAAGTTGATTATATGGGAATCTGATGGGAACAATTTTTAGGTAAAGGTAAGGTTCAGATACTTACTAGGGCTCTATGGGAACCTGCCACTAACTGTATTTGTGAAAAATGTGATGACAGGTTCCCTTTAACAGGGCAATTCTTTAAAGAACCATTAGTACTTTGTGATAATTGGTCCTTATAATGATGTCTGTGAGAAATAAACATCACTTGTTCATTGAAAGATCCGTTTGTTTTATGTGCCACCAAAACTCATTCTTTGTCACGTGCTTGTATGTCCAGTCTTAACAAGTCAAAAAGCCACCAATATCCTACCCTTTGTGAAACTTCTGGAAATTAATGATTCATTGGGCCACATTTATCAAAAGAAGTGCAAACTTCACTTTGTGCAGTTTGCCTGTGGAGTCTGCAGAGTGCGAGAAATTTATAAAAAGTGGTGCACGGTCTTTATGAATCTGGTGCACTCTGCATTGCTCCGTGAGAGTGCACTTAAGTTTTTAAGTTACATTGAGGGTGCCATACAATTCTTTCATACACCGCATGACAAATGTGTCACACGGTCCGAATCTGCACCAGAACGGCTATTTACGTGCAGAAATGCGGCGGGTATAGTTGGACACTTTATAAATACATGTGTAAGCAGTTTGCACTTCTTTCTAGTGCAAAGTCTGATAGAAAACTGATGCAAACACTTTAATAAATGTGTGCCAATGGCTTCATGTAAAAAATTGAGAGGCAGTGGGAACATTTCATACTAGGAACCTTTTTTGATCATTGCCCTTCTTGGCCTGAGTAACTGGGACCTTAGATTCATTTGAGAAATAAGTAACTGCCACTCCAACCTCATATGACAAAAACAAGATAAGGAAGATAAAAGCATTATTTGTCATTATTTGGTGCTCTTTCATTTCATACCAATTTTGAAGTAACATTTTCTATTTACAGTTTCTAAAAGTAAAATACATATTTAAAACACCAAAATTATTACACTATAGAAATGAATGCACTGAAAATGCTGAAAGTGGCTTGTGTTTGAAATATTTTTTTTTTTACTAAAATGGCTTTTCTATCTATGTAAATAATCTTTGTCTCCTGTCTGTTTAAGATTATGAACCCACTTCTATTGACATTGGTGGAACCAGCACAGACAATGGGGTCACGTCAACAGATGTTTCCAATGGAGGGAATGAAGATAGCATTACAGTAAGTGTGCATTCTTACAATTTATAAAGATAATAGTATGAGGTTTTGAGGTCTCATAGTTTCACAGTAGTAAGTTAGTTTTTGGGTTAGGTGGATGTTAAGTTACTTTTATAATTCTGTAAAATGAAATTTATAGGAAAATATAATTCCATCACATCTGTAGTGCAAAATTGCCCTTGATTAGAAATGTGTGGACCCAATGGGCGGATTTGGCCCCCTAACCCAGACAAATTGCAGGATTGGCAGGCAAACATGTCAAATTAACACCACTAGCAATAAGCCATGGCTATGATTGGCCAGGGGGACTAGATGTAAGACAGTATGTAGCTTGGAGCCATTTGAACAACATGAAGGGTTAACTATGTAGTGAAGGAGCTTTTATTTGTCTTCTAGAACCAAGAGCAATGCAGTATGGTGTTTTCCTTAGATATAAATATTTGAGTACTTTTTTCTAATGTCAACTTATTTTATAGAAGCATAATTTTAATGCTTAAATCAATGCTTCTTAAGTAGGACTTCAAAACTAATTTCCAAATACAATGCTTATTGTGGATAGGGGGAAAGCTTTATTTCAACCTGTGTATATGTGTGTGTTTTATTTTACAGGTTTACGTTGTGGTTGGTATTGCAGCCTTAGTCTGCACTGGTTTGGTGATAATGTTAATTATACTAAAGTTTGGAAGACACTCTAAATTTGGACTGAAAGGTAGGAAGCTCTGACATTTCATGCCATGGTTCCTAATATTCCTGCAATTTATTGTAAATTCAATATACGTTGTTACATCTCTGATTGCATGTAAAATGTACCCTGCCTTTGTGTAACAATGTGTGAGTCTTTTTATTGCTTTTTATCAATTACTATATTTCTTTAAGTACACAACTGCTTGACTGAACTCTTACTGTGTGTTGAACTTTGATGAACATCTTAAATATTTTTATAGAGTTGGCTATAAGTATGCCCCTGGAGCAATAATTCAAGCCCCAGCTGTCAGTGGTCAATTAAAAAGAGTATTGTATGTATAGAGTGGAATATACATATACTGTCCCGAGTGACAGCTACTTATAGCATAGCCATCACTTGCCTGCTACAGCACAGATGTCAGGTGTTGTTTGCCGAGAGGTGCCTTCAGGTGTATCAAAGGTTCATGTTTACCTAGTCTGGATTAAAATGACTTCAGGTCTTATTACTCATATAAATAGATTTGGTATATAACACCCTTGTGTCCAACTGCAGTCAACAATTCTAGTAATTTTGCTTCTAGACTTTGTATAGTTCTTTGTAAAGATTTAAGTTTTAAGTGCTTTCAGGAGAACGTTTTAAAATTCTGTTCGTTGAACTATATGTATATTATATATAGAATATGTGTACAAATATGTATGCTATAACTATACATACATAATTGTTTTTAATGTAGTAAAATAGTTGACAACAAGCACAGTGTAGTATAACGTTTACTATTTGACATCAGAAACAATGGAACCCAAATGTAGACCTGACAGATCTTTCACAAATTGAATTGGACTGTCAAACCTGTTGTATCTACTTCATGTATAGAAGACTTGGCTGAAGTGTAGCCATTGTTTTGGTGGATCACAATCTTCCTTGGCTTATTTTTTTTTTTAAGCCCAAATGCTATGGCTTTGGGGTATGAAGTTGTTGCTTATGGTTGGAAAGCTACTTGAGGAGACACATCTATGAACCATAGCTTTTCAAAATGTTCAGATGTTTACTTTTAAGTGAAAAATATATGTAGAATTTTAGATGCAGATGGCATATATCAACACAAAAAATGTTCTTATGCCCTTCTTTTTCAATGTAAATAGT
Organism: Engystomops pustulosus; assembly: GCF_040894005.1. Lineage (NCBI taxonomy): Eukaryota > Metazoa > Chordata > Amphibia > Anura > Leptodactylidae > Engystomops > Engystomops pustulosus. Next base: position 110,873,736 of record NC_092411.1, on the reverse strand, counting down.
GTAAATAGCAAATACAAAAATGTATTAGGTTAAATTTGGGGCTCCAAATAAATTCTTAAAAAAAACAACTGCAAAGTGTAAATACTTTGGCCCACTCTGCGCTAAGCAAAAATAAGCAATTCTCTAATCTACCACTATTAGCTATCTTCAGGTGTTTGCCTGCTAGAAGATGTTTTACCTTGTCCCCCCAGGCTACTCTCCTTTTTTCATGCTTTCTGGTAACCATGGGAAACTATATAGAACAGCTAGAGACGACAGGAGATTTGGTGGGAGGGGCAGTAGTAGAGGAGGGCAAGAAAACAGGACCTTGAGTGATGTCACAAGCATGTGACTCATCCCACACTTCAGGTTGTCCAATTAGAAACATGCTGTCTTGATTCATGTGAAAGGCCTTAAAACCTTTAGTCATGTCACAAGCATGTGACTCATCACATGCTTCAGGTCGTCCAATTACAAACATGCTGTCTTGATTCATGTGAAAGGCCTTAGAACCTTTAGTCATGTCACAAGCATGTGACTCATCACATGCTTCAGGTCGTCCAATTACAAACATGCTGTCTTGATTCATGTGAAAGGCCTTAGAACCTTTAGTCATGTCACAGCATGTGACTCATCACATGCTTCAGGTCGTCCAATTACAAACATGCCTCAGTGCCTTTAGCTGATGTCAAACCAGGAAGTGTCCACCCACTTCAGGAGTAGCTGTAAAGGATTTTAGGGCTGACATACTAGACTGTATCTAAGGCTAGGAAGAAGCCAGCAGCGGGATGAATGTATAGTTGGAATTGTTGTCAAATGCTCTCTTCAGCTATGCTAAAACTATTTTTTGTCAGTTACTTTACAGTTACGCTTTATATGGGGTTGGTCCAAGATTTACAGTTTTCCATTGTCCACAGCTTAATATGCTGTTCAGTGGGGGTTCACCTGCTGGGAAAAGAGGCAACATTATTGTTCAGCTCTAGTCAGGGGATTAAATGGGGTAACCTGCAGAGAATGAATAATAGGAGACTTTTTAATAAGCTTTCCTTGAAAAATCTTTTTCTGTTTTCATCATAAAGGTCTCCATACACTTTAAAAGTCATTTCCACTTGCCAATTTCAGCGGGACCAGCTGGCTATTTTATTTGTATAAGGGCTGCCTGACTCTCCCTGACGTATCATGTTGTGGGAAGGAAAGATCAGACATGTTACATTTGGCAGTAGAGTCCACCTGCAGAGTATGTCTTTCTGATCTCTTCCTATTGACAACACATCCACACTAGGCAGACAGCACACTAAGTAGAATGGAGCATATATATGTACAGTATTGGTATGCCTTAACCACTTAAAATGTGTGGGAGCCTTTCGTCTTGTTCAGCTCTTGTGGCCCAAGAGACACTTCACCTATGTGGCCATACCATCTAAGCAGTAAAAAAGAATATATGCCTTCTTTGGCTGCAATAACTTAACAAATGGCATGCTTTCATTTCAATGAACTTTTATAATGCCTTGTTATTAAGAGGGATTAGCAATTTTTGAAACCAATGAGTTATGCTTAGTATAGGTTGCAGTATCAGGTCGGTTGGAGTCCACCACCAGTCAACTTTTCTGCCACCCTCACTAGTCCTGCACAAAAAAATGGAAAAAAAAGAAGCAGAGGGTTACTACAGAACTGCAACTCAGCTCAGATTCACTTAAAGGGCTATTCCAGGAATCAGCATAATTCATATACAAATGGGTGCTCAAAATATAAGTTAATATGTAATTAGTTGTTATTTAAAATTTTGCTCCCCTTAGCAGAAAATGCTGCTGACATACACTGTAATGAAGAATTAATATGCTACTGGCCCTGTAATGAGTCAGTTGATTTCCTCCATACGGAGCAGACACAGAACAGAAGATGGCCGCTGGTCACATGTCCACATAACATGTCCTGCTCCTGCCAGGGCAGGTCATGTGATCAGCACTATGTTTGGCTGTAGTCGGTTGGTTGCAAGGCATCCAGTATGGCCAGTGTTGTGGTGATGGCAGTTACACATCATTACTATGGTAACAGAGCAGGACAGTCTGTTACATCATCACAGGAGTAGTTACTGAGAACTAAAGGATCATGGGACTTGTAGTTTCCAGTGGCGGCCATCTTGGTGATAACTCTGCCATAAATTTTGTAAATCATAAAATCAAACTATTTAAGCTCCATTTTGTGATTAATGACATTGAGTTTTGTGATATTCATTTATTTATATCATCATGGGTTTTTGTTTCAGACGTTCATATACCCAGAAAACCCCTTTAAATAGCAGCATAGTTGCAGTTTCCAAATAGTTTGAGCTCTCTGTTTCTAGCTCTATATAGGTTCTAGTGTCTGAGGATAGGTCATCAGTATCAAAACTTCATACAGGACCTGAAAACCCTTTTAGGCAGGGAATAGATGGGTTGTCTGCCATTGACTTCATTCAAAAACCAACCAAAAGAAGCCCTGGTGTCTGCCACGTATTGCTTGGTGATTTTGCTGCAGTGTTGAACAAAATGACATTGTTAACATAAATAACCTGCTGTAGATTCAAAACCTGGCCTAGGGAACATGCCATATACTGTATATTGTAAAAGGATTGTGATAATATTATATAAGGGAATTGCTGATGGAGAAATAATGAAGGTAGTAATAAAAGATGGTAGCTGCAAAAAGTTGATATAAATACCGGTATGTATTAAATTTAATCTCTGCCGAAATTCTCTCTCTGTCATCCATCCGTTCTAATCTAAGCAAATCTTACATTTAGAGCCACCATGTCTTGAATAAAATATTCATTCAAACATGTTCAGATGGATGTACTGCTAAGATGCACATGTAGGGCTACAATGTTTGTTATGCAGTAATGTCTGGACACAGGTCTTCTATTTTTTTTTTTTTTTTTTTGCATATGTGGTTAACAACCATTTCCAAGATGAATATTGTGTATTCTGTGACGACGTGACACTGACTTATCCAATGTTATAATGTGTTTGGACAAAGACCTGTGCTGCATTTTGTGGTATTCATCTGAAATTGACCTGTTTATTCTCCAGGGACATTATGAAGTGTTCTCCATTATTATGTAGTCTATTGATCAAAGACTGGAGCTGAGCATTATACAGTAGTCAGAACAAGTTTACGGCAGGCCGCTAGTCTCCCTTATGGAGTCAGTTACACAACTTTACAGTCTGGAGCTACAGACCATAAACTCAATACCAAAGTTGATTTAATGACTAGTCGAAATCGAGGTAATTGTTATGTCTGCTTATCCTCATGATTTATGGAATGTAATATATAGAGCTGCAATGGTAACAGGCTCAACCTATGTAACTAGGGAACATGTTATAGTGGTAACTATTGGGGAGGAAGAGAAATACTATTGGCCTTGCTATCAACAAGATGAACGGGTGCTGCCATTTTGTTTGGATTCTATCCAAGCTTTTGGGATGTTGATGTGAAGCATATTTGAAGATACAGAATGCAATGACTTCATAAATCGGATAAAAATGCAGTTGTACTGTCTGTGTTTATACTATTCACTTATGAAATGTTTGTGTTTTCACCAGTGTTGTATTCCCTGCAGCAGAGCAATATTAGACTTTATTGTTAGGCATGAAGTGGGAATTATGTAAAGCTAACCAATAAGGTCACTACTATTTACTGACGCTCATATTGTTCAGTATTTGGGCTGCAGTTAGTTGAAACTGTTTGTCTCACTCTGGGTTTTAGAAGTTTGTAGTTGATGCCCTTGACATAAATTTTATTTTTATTAAGGGTCACAAGGGCCACATATTCTAAGTTCTGCACCATGGCGGGTACTGAAAGCTCCTTAAAGGAAACCTACCACTTAAAAGTGGTAGGTTTATACACATATACATGGCACCAGCTCAGGGTGAGCTGGTTCCAGAACATATTTTTGTTAAGGGAACAAAGCCCCTATCTTAGAATTATAAGTTATATTAACTGGCCTTTTTCCCCGTGTTAAGTTGCGCAGGCGCGCGTGTGCCGGAGAGCTTGGTGACGTCGCCGGCTCTCCTGCACTTCAGAATCCGGCGCACGCACGGGCGCGCGCATGGTGCGCCGAGCCCAAGTGCGGTGCGCCGAGTTATAAGTTAATATAACTTATAATTATAAGATAGGGGCTTTGTTCCCTTAACAAAAATATGCTCTGGCACCAGCTCACCCTGAGCTGGTGCCATGTATATGTGTCTAAACCTACCACTTGTAAGTGGTAGGTTTCCTTTAATGCCCAGAAAAAGTCACTTCTCTCTTTCCGTTTGAGAGGGAATATTGTATGCTACACACTTAGCATATTTGTTGCAGAAATTTCTTGTGTGAAACATAATTCAAGTATCAAGGTTAAGCTACCTGCACACGTGCGAGTATTGTCAGACTGTAAACAACAGATCCATTCTTTGTGGTCGATGTGTCATTGGCATGTGAAGTCCACTCTTGCACTGAAGATATAAAATATGACTGACCATTGAAATACATGAGGCAGTGTTTAGATGTTGAAACAATGTCTAGCAGCCGGCAAAAATAGAAGTTTGCGTGCATGTAGGCTCATGCAAAACTAGTTTCACGCCTCAAACCCATAATTGTAAAATGATTGTAAAAAGAGTTGCTTGAGGGATTTTTTTCATTTTGGGGGAGTGACATATTTTACGTTTGTTTTGCGTTTATTTTAATACATATAAAAATTGACACATTAAAGAATACCTACTATTAAAGTCCAGAACAATAAACCAGGGACACTTACTGATAGTTTCAGGCACTGTAACTGTGGGAATCTTCTTATATTTGATATCCATGGCCCACTTCCTTCTCAAATCAACTTGTAAAATGATGCTAATTAATTAGAAAGGCTATGGGTATGTTACCAGAATCCCTCCATGCTGTAGATTCACAGGCTGTTACATTCTGAAGAACTCCCACCCCCACCGATTACAGGAAGTGCTGGGGGAAGGTGATACTGAGGAATACTGTTGCAGTGTCGAAAGCTTGTGAAGCCAGAGCTCTGAGAACTACTGTAACATGCCCTTCAGGCATCATTTTAAAAGTTTGATTTAAGAAGGAAGAATAACAAATATGAATATTACCAGCACTCACAGTGCCTGGATCTTTGAGTAAGTGCCTCTTGGTTTTGATGATAAATTTCCTTTACATATTATGGGGGTCATTTATCTTTTTTTTCCCCATGCCATTGGTGGTTTTGCCATGCCATTTGTTTTTTTTTGAATGTTATGGCTCAATTCGCCATGTGTTGTTGCGCTATTTGTCATTACGTTGCGCCTCCTTACAGATGTTTGTGCCCAATTTATTATACTATTGCGCCTATATAGGCACAAATAATTGCCCAATAACACGCCATGATTAGGAAAGGCAATTGTAAACTTGCACAACAAATTGCAGAGAAGGGGGAAATAAGATAAATGACCCCTTATATATACTGTAGGGAATTCAGCAATGACAAACATAAAACAAAATCCTATGCCTGTCCGGCTCTAGCTATGCAGCAGGATACCTCACTATCCTAGTGCAGGCCTAATACCTTACACCAAAATCAATGTCACAATGTCCATTCCTTGCACAGGTTTCAAGCAGGTGGCCTGTTCCCAGGCTTCACTTCCCCAGACTGACATTCTGTGCAATGCATGTTTTCCCCACTGATGATCTCAGCAGCAAGCCTCACCAGAGACCACCCTGGACTAGAGGTGGTAGACTGGAAGACTCCCACTACCAGCCTGCCCTCCATTCCAAGAAATCCAGCCCATGTAACTAAGAAAGAGCCTTAGCAGACTATGTTCTGCTAAAGCATCATGTAGTATACTGTACCATATATATATATATATATATATATATATATATATATATATATATGGAGATTGTTTATGTTTGATGTCTGTACAAAGAAGTCCTCATACAGTACTCTTGCATATTACAGAATTTATCTTTGGACCTGAAGAAAGGGCAAATCCTCCCCAAAACCCATTGTCCGACTTTTGTATAACTTTGTTACACCATGTGTGTCTAATAAATATTCATAGGAAAAATACCAAACACTAGTTTCTGTTGAAAAGAAGCACTAATCTATGGGAAATAAGCAGCGCGACAATCGAACTGGTCACTTACCCTAAACTCTTTGCATATTTGCATATGTTATCTTCCCTGGCAGAGGAAACCAGGGGAGATATAAACTCCGTCCACATTCTCACCAAACACCTTCACAACAGTATAAATATATATATATATATATATATATATATATATATATATATATATATACAGTGTATATATATATACAGTATATATATATATATATATATATATGTATATATATATATATATATATATATATATATAAAGAGAAGGAGTATTACCACTCAATGATATGTCCTTACCCATTATGATCCACACCTGGTTTTGGCTTAAAAAGCTGCTTCTGAAAAACTGAAAATGTGAACACGCCTTTAGTCCCAGACTGAAATGGTCAGCTGTAGGGTCTCTGTAATGTAGTTTTATTGTTAATCCTTATTCCCACAACAGCACAAAATGTTAAAAATCTTACATACAATTTCAACTTAAGAACAAACCTAAAGAGCCTATAATTAATAAATATTATTACTGAATAATTAGATTTTTCTTTCATATTGGGCTGTTTAAATATTTTAGGATTCTTTAATAGAAAATAATTAATACATATAAAACATGACATATTAAATATGGATAACAAGCTGTAAAGGTAGAGTCATTATTATCAGTCTTATTGCTTGCAACATTACAAGAATATTTATCTCTCCTCTTACACTTACAATAGGTTTCTCTACACATCTGGTGTTGTGGATATAAATTTTAATATGGGCTTGTGTCTGGACTGTGAATCTCTAGAGGACGCCGTCCATTTCCTCTCCTCTATTATATTTCAGATATACTAGCTGAACTATTCAACTGATAATGAAGATGGGAACATAGGGAAATCAGATGGATTAGAAACATGATAAAACTCACATACCTGCTATTGCCTTCCCTCCAGTGAATTGCAGAGGCAGATAAATTTAATGATACACAACTGGATGATTATAAGTATGAAGCTCAGGAATATGGAATCAGTAAAGACAACCTATCAGATGTGTTATTTGAAGTTTGGATATTGCATGAAAGGCTGCTTTCACAAAAATGTATCCCATGTTCAGCTTTCCATAAGAAGGTGAGCATGCTCTATGTTTTTCCCAGTGACAGTACGATGACACAAGTATGGGCTCACCGTACCACACCGTGCACAATGCACTTCTATGGCAAAAGGCCACCATTAACGTTCATGTGAAAAAGGGTCTAACATTGCAGCATCTTTAGTGACTGCCCACATCACCTACAGGGACTAAGACTTTTAACTTGCGAATTTTGTTTTTATGTCATATTCATCAAAGTCTATGTATGTGCACTTCATGTCCATGACCTGAAAAATTCAGATCCTGGACCTTTTATCCCTGAGGTGCTGCATTTAATAGAGACTTTGGTATCTATGAGGTTCAAGAGGGAAGAATCAAACCTTTGTCAGATGCCACATCCCCCACCGGGACCTAGCTTTTCTTCGGGTGACTGTTGACAGCTGGGGCCCAGAATACCGGAGTGGCTGGCTTATGCAGTTTTGGGCACGCTATGTTATTGGGAGCAGAGGACAGGCCTACAGCCTGGCACGTCTACAGCAGGTGGTGTGAGCAAGAAAAGTTGAGGGAGAGGCTGATATAGTGAATTTATCCCTGGGGAAACCCCTTAGGTGGATATAGAGATCTCTAGGTGATGGAGAATGGGGAGTTCTTTATTGAAACTTAAACAGCAGGCAACAGCCTAACATCAGCAGCAGGTTCAGCAGGCTGGAAAGCTGGTAGGAGATAGCTGGTTCGCAGGAAGGGTTGCTCACAGCCTGGAAGTAACTTCAGGCTGGGCCGGGTGACATGGAGCCGAGTCCAGACAGTAGACCTCTGCTCTAGCCCAGTCTCCTGACTGGCTACATGGGTCAGGCAGCAGGCCTGAGACACCTCTGCTTCTGGAATACTCTGACTCAACAGGACCATGTGCTCTTGCCCACAAGTGGTGGCAGCACTCTCAAATCAGCTTCCAGCTTGCTTTACAATAAGAACACCACATATCATTGGTTATAGACAATAGATATGTTAACTGTTGCCCTCCCAGGCCGTGGTTCCAGCTGCAATTACAAAGTTCCCCACTTTTAGAGACTTTTCCCAGAGAGGAAATCAGTCTCCCTAGGCAGCTCCTAACATGAAGAGGTCGCTATTCGCAACAACTACCTGTCCTGTGCATCGGCAGGGTTGTTGCACAGGCATGAGCACTTCTACACATATTATTGCTGGTTGCTTGACTGTTATATGGTTTCTGCACATAGCATACTGACCCATTGATTTCAATGGGTCTGTTCACATGTTTTTTTTTCACAGATGTGCAGATCATGAGAAAAAATTGCAGCATGTACATTTTATTTTTCTTACATGTGGACCATGGATCATAGATGGCATGCATATTCTGCCCAACTGAGCAGGGCAGAAAATAAATTAGAAAGCCATGGATGTGAAAAAGTGGGATGCGGATACAATACAGATTGTACACAGATAACACACATTTTTGTGGACAAGCCCATCTGAATGAGCCCTTAGGCTGTGTTATTTGTGGGGCCTAATAGACTGCACAATGGTCTTTCACTAACAGTATATTACACTGCATCACATAAATACCGCAAGCCATCAAATAATCACAAATTCTTGGGTCAAGTTACCTGCAAGGTGGATGCGAGCTAAATGTATTCAGGAGCCTCACGCATGCTGTTATTATTCACAAATTCTGTAATCAGACAACTAGGAGGTGACTTTATGCCCCTCACATGATAATGGCTTATGGTGTACTGCTATGTGGGTCCTTGCTTGGAATGCTGCATGAAAGGGCTCAGTTTTGCTTACGGACAGCTGGTCACATTAAGGAATGGAGTGTAAATGTTCTTCAGGGTATTGTAGTAGTCGGTAGCACAGCTGGTCAAATCACCACATGTAAAGGAAAGAGTCTCAATAGAAATTTGTTATGAAGGACAAGCCCTCTAAGTATAAATATCTACCAACAATCCAATCCATAATGTCATGACTGCTACGTGCAATATATTTCCCCACATTTTGTTAACATAACTTACAATTATCCTGTCAATTGCATATAACAAGGTTTGCTATACTGTACTTAATGCAAATATGTAAGTAAAAATAATTTTACCAGTTAATTCAGCCAGTTTTTCTGTTACAATAGAAATATTTTGAAAGATGTGTTTATAAAGGGGAAGTCTTAAGAATTGTCTCTATCTGTCAGTGTATTAGAAAGTCATTGGGCCACATGTATTACACTGGCTGCGCTGGCTTTGCACTGAAAAGAATGTGAACATGTATTTATGAATTTTTTGTTCCAGTTTATACCACAAAATTATGCACCTAAAGGGACATTCCTGTGCAGATTTGCATATTTAACACAGTAACTCGGCAGAATTGTGTTGCATGCACTATGTTAAAGGTGTACCAAAAAAAAGGTGGTACACACTTTTTGAGCAGTGCAGGGGCACCAGATTAATGAAAACCATGGGGCAGATTTATCAAGCTGTCTGAAAATCAGAATATACTTAGTTGCCCATGGCAACCAATCACAGCTCCCCTTTAAAATATTTATGAGCACTGGTAAAATAATAGCTGAGCTGTAATTGGTTGCCATGAGCAACTAAGAATATTCTGACTTTCAGACAGGCTGATAAATCTGCCCCCATGTATCAGTGTTAAATAATCTGATGTACTGTAAACCTGTGCATAGTTCAAGGCAGCTGTTGTCTGTAAGTATGCTTCATATTTAAGGCGCATCTTTGATTTCTTAGAAAATCAAAGGATTTTTGTGCGCCTTATAGTCTGAAAAATACGGTACTTTGATACCATGAACCAGTAGTACCAAGTATAAGTTAGATCTTTCATATACATCCACGAGCCCCCCCCCCCATGGTCCAGAGAAACATTAGGACAGTTTGCAGGATCAGTCAACTTCCATTAAAGGGAACCTGTCACCGCTGTTCCAAAAAAATGAAACTATGACAGGTTCCCATAGAGCCCTTTAGTCCTAAGGGCACCCATTTATCAACAAACACTGGTGATGCATAGTAAAGCAAAAAATCACATTTTATTCTGTACCTGGTAACCAGAGAGAACCCAGCGAGTCCACGTGGGAGGATCACTGCGGCTCGAGTCCTCGCCCTCCTCTGTGCACATCAGCCAGCACACGCCTCCTGTATGATTTTTCCTACATCGCACAGCCGAGTTCCGCACACGCGCACTGGCTGCTCTCAGCTGTGTCAATGCTTATCAGCGAGCAGGAAGCCAGGGAGCCGCGTGACGTAGGAAAGATGGAGGCGTGCTCTGGCTGATGTGCACAGAGGAGGGCGAGGACTCGAGCCGCGGTGATCCTCCCACGTGGACTCGTTGGGTTCTCCCTGGTTACCAGGTACAGAATAAAATGTGATTTTTTTGCTTTTCTATGCATCGCTAGTGTTAGTTGATAAATGGGTGCTCTTAGGACTAAAGGGCTCTATGGGAACCTGTCTTAGTTTCATTTTTTGCAACAGCGGTGACAGGTTCCCTTTAAGTTATCTTAATGACATAACATTACAATGCCACTGCACTTCACCCAGCTACTTCTAGTAGGTCCAGCAGCTGCATGCCAATGAGCAGCTGCCATCTTCCGAATGTCAGCATGTTTTCATGGTTATTTCTAGGAAAAATCTTCACTAATTATAAGGAATTGATAGCAAACATGGTATTTTATAAAGGAACTGACTGGTATGTTTTTAGGAAATGCTCACCCATGATTTGATGTTTTAGAAAATTGGTTAGGTCCTGTCTATATGACTTCACTAAAGGCTGTGCCATGTGCAGAATATTGGAGAGAACATAATAGCTGCAGCAGAGAAGTGATTGCTAGGTTCTCGACGGTACAGAGAGTGAACCGTATAGCATGCAGTGGGCAGCGAGCAGGGGAAGGAGTTGCCATAGCAACCTCTCTTAGTCGCAGACACAAATGCATCCTGATTTCAAAGAACCGAATAGATACTTTTAAAAATGTATGAAGCTTCATACATGCTTGATACATATGTTACTCTCCGCACTGTCAAGGGAAAAAATCCCCTCCACCCACCTATCCAAACTGTTTACTATTTAAATACTGCTTTACCATTAGAAAGCAGCTAAGAGCAGTGCTTTGTGCAAATCATTCCTATTAATAGATATGTAAAGAGCAAACCAGGATCGATACCATTTTAGTACTGATAAACTGTATCGATACCAAAATAAATCATTTCCTAAAATCTTTTTCTGTGTGTCATACTTAGAAAAAATAATAATCATTTTTTTACAAAATGCATTTTGTCAATATTTATTTGAGAAAACAAGTATGCTGCAACCTGGGAAATATCCAAAAAGGGTTAACTAACTGGAAAACGTATCTCTATATAGATTACAATGGTTGAATTTAATGATTACAAAGACCAGACCCCTGATAGCGCTGTGTAAGGGCCTCTAATATGAGTAGAAACATGCTTTAGTGGTCCGAAACCACTGAAATAATGCAGAAATATTCACAGAATATGCAAATCATCCTGCAAGTGCACTGGGGGAGTGGAGTGATTTGCCAGATTTGCATTCACACGACCACAAGAGTGTCCGCCCCATTTGCTGAGATTACTACCCATCGCCAACCCTTCAATCCTCTTGAAGGGAAAAACCTGCCATAGTCAGACCGCCCCAATGCACCTGCAGGATGATATGCATATCCATAAAATGATGTCTCTCTCTTTTGCTACAAAGGTATGTTTATGCTCCTATTAAAGGTTATTATTATTATTATTACAGGACTGATTGATTTTGTAAAAGATTCCTTTTCACATTTTAGCTGTGTAATGTAGATACCCTTTACTAAAGTGCTCCTATTACATCATGACATACTGAAATGATGGGAAATATCCAGTAGAGCAAAGAAAAAAAATATTACAATTTTTATACAGAAGTCTCAGACACAGCCAAGCTCCAGTGTATAAGGGTATAGAATCTTTTATGTAGTTTTCTTTATATCTGGCATCAGAAGTGCTTTAAAATCAATGTACTAAGAACAATGACACAATAACCAATTCCATCTACAAAGGAATGGGATTTATGTCATATAGATAACGCAGAGACAACTCATGCTATACCCAGCCTTAAATGCAAAGTCCTATTAACCTTAAGTGCAGATCAGAGTTAGCAGAGGAGATAGCACATTTATTAGTCTCCACCTAAAACCAGACACATCCATATTGCTAAAAGCTGGTCTAACTGGGCCGTCTATAAGCATTTGCTAAAATATTTTAGCTGAAAGATTGGGATTTATTCTCTCGTTTATTGGAACTGCACTGCTTTGTCATTTTAGTAGGACACACAGTAAAGCCTCAGTAACGGCTGGGCCACTATTCGCATGAAGGCATTAACCCTTTTTACTATATAATTGGTCTGCTTTGATTCCAGTTCTTTGAAGGAAACCTACCACTGCTACCCTGATGCTGACACATACTTTGATTAGGCACGACGATCTTTAGTTTAGCTAAAAAATTATTAACTCACATATGTAAATTAGCCCTTTGGCGCTTCCCTTACGTCATCAGCCGTCTATCGATGCCTTCCGATTGTTAATTATTCACACCTCCATCTTTCTACCCGCCCTCCTTCAGGTGCCGAGAGTCATGACGTCACCAAACTCTCGGCACTTATCGCCGGCCAGCTGTGCCAGAGTTGGTGTCAGCCAGCTGGCCATAAGGGCCTGATAGCTTGGTGACGTCACGGCTCTCAGCACCTGAAGGAGGGCGGGTAGAAAGATGGAGGCATGAATAATTAACAATCGGAAAGCATCGACAGACAGCTGATGACGTAGGAGTAGCACCGGAGGGCTAATTTACGTATGTGAGTTAATAGTTTTTTTAGCTAAACTAAAGATCGTCATGCCTAACCAAAGTATCTGCCGGCGTCAGGATTAAATAGCCTACAGGGTGGTTTGCTCGCATGGTGTGCTTCATCATGCGAGACGTGGTAGGTTTCCTTTAAACTTCTTGTCCTTGGCTATATATATAATCTTATATTGGAGGCGTTTACTATGTAAAGTAGAAAATTCTACAGCAACTGCTTTAACAAAAGTCTCAGGAGTAAAAATAGTAATTGTGTTCAGGAAAAGTTTAATTAAAAATGTATCATGCCTTCTTATTAAAATATATTTCTTAGCTTGTGCGTTGCCAATATTGGAACGCTGCATTTTAAGCTTTATAACCACTTAAGCTGCACTACAGCCACCTAAATTGAATTTGTTATGCACCCAGACGCAATTGATGGTTAATGTTCAATTAACAGTAGACTCGGAAAATGAGATGCTGTTAGAAGAGCACTTTCAAGGCTTCCTCTCACAATATGCAATAGACAAACACATGATACTTAAATGGAAATCACCTAACCAAGAGGGGACTGCATGATTTTAGAATAGATTTTCGAAATACGGTGCCCCTTCTTCTTATTCTGGGTATACAGGAGTCCATATTACACACAATATCTAAATGTTAACCTAAGTATAACATTTTCTTAAGTATATCAAAGGAAATTGTACACAATTTTTAATCTTGTACAATGTAAGTTGAAGACTCTCAGTGCTGTGCCTCCCTAGGTGTAAGAGCTACTTAACAGTGCTGGATAGATGCAAAATCATCCAATATTTTTAAAAAGTCACAAGTAAAATGTTCTGACCGGAGCTTCTCTCACAATTGTTAATACGGTTCAAAAACCTTTTTTTCTAAGAATAATTCACCATTCAGACCAAAACCACTACCTGTTATCCTTTTCAAACCTCCAATATAATTCTCTTTGGTTTGCTATATAGAGGAGATATACATCAGCATAGCGAAGCCAGTTGCTACAAATATCAAATGACTTCTTTGTAATCGACTCACATATAAAAATGTGCATGTAAAATCCATGAGGATGCCGATCATCAGTGTCCGATGCTAGGTGTTGCTTTCACCGCTTCTTCCTGGACATCGAGTTGCTGAACTTTCTGAAACACAAAGAAAGAAAGACAAAAAAATAGATACAAGAAAATAGAAAATCTCAATAAAAGATTTTCCCCCACTATGAGCCAGTTGGCATAATGGTGTTTTTATAGCTTCCTCAAGATCAACATTGTAGCATTATATTTAGCATGTGATGGTCCTGTGTCTTCAACCTAGTCTACTATGATACCATGAACCAATAAGGCCATTTACAGTATTATTTAGATCTTCCATGAACATGCATGATCCATCATGTTCTAGAGAACCATTAGGACAATTTACAGGATCAGTCAACTTCCAACTCCCAAAACATTACAATGCTACTCCATTTCATAGGTCTAGCAGCTGCATGACAGTGAGCAGCCACCATGTTCAGAGCATGTTTTCATGGATATTTCTTGTAACCTGTACTAAACCAAATGAAAAAGTCATTTTCAGGTTTTGATAGCAAACAGGGTATTTTAAAAAATCAACTGAGAATCGATAAATGTGATAGTGTTGTTTGTGTTTAAGAAATTATTTCCCATAGTTTGATGATTGGTAAATTAATTAGGACCTGTCTATATGACTTCAACATAGGCTGTTCCATGTTGCAAAACTTAGGAATGAATGATAAAAACTGTTTTCATTGTTTGTCATTCTGAAGTATTTTTCACATGACCTGGATAACAGTCTGGTAGAAATCCATCAGGGAACACTGGGGTTAATCTCCTGCTGATCAGTTCCATCTACTGGTGAATGGCTAGAGTACATGGGGTTTTACACATGGGTCAGGTTTGGCCATCTAGCCTATGCCAGAAAGGGTATAATACAGGAGCTTCTACAGGAGTTTTAATTTAAAAAATTATGCAAAGTAGGAATAAAGGAAGAGATTCAAGAAAAAGATGTGATATTTTAATCTATTTTTTCTGTGTTGCGTCTTTTAAAGGTTTTTTTTTCTCCACAGAAACCTGAATTGCATATTGCTTATTTAAAGTCAACCAGATATGCAAGTGATTTTAACCCCACACTCTTGTTGTATTTTTGTGTGCTGTTTTTTAAAAAATGGTGGCTTATTAAAGATAATGTCAAATAGTAACCAATGAGATACTAGATTTTTTTGTACATGGTAATAAGCTTTGCTCTAATTGGTTGGTATAAATAATATTTCCAATTTAAGACTGGTAACTAATGCTGGCCGATTTATCTGGCAAAGGAAATAAGGAATAAATGCTTTGCGACTTTATTTATCAATAGCTCATAAAATTCCTCCAGTCATATCAATAGCTCTATATATTCACCAATAAGTAGATACCCTCCAATACTTAAAGTCTGTGGAATGTCAGTTATGTCAGAAGAAGGTGATATTAGCATAGAATTAGTCTGCTGTGTATTGCTTTTATGATGCACTTAGAATGTCCCATAAATCATGTTTGTGTGAGTAGTAGCAGCTTGGGCTCCTGCTCCATGTGGAACCAAGTCACAGCAGATAGCCACTATAAAAAGACGTACAGATTAGCATAAAGGTTAATGTCAGATCTATTAAGAAGAAATATCGCATATAACCCTTTACATAGGTCACAAAGACATTTTATGTTAGGAACAATAGGTAACCGTAAAGTACTGTGTGATGGCAAGCTACATGGCTCTGTGGTAGACATAAAGAACATCTCCTGAATCTACCTTATGAAATGTGAAAAGCTCCCATATGTGCTCATATTGGGCAAACCTGTTTTTTCCCTAACATATTCTTTCCTGATTTACTGATACTGCAAAACAAATAGCTTTAACTCAAGCCAAACTGGGCATGACCATGGATGATATTGGCACATATTCAAGGTTAGTGGCCCATTAGGGGCAATGTGCAGCCATCCAGAATTCGCTGCTTGGCATCAGCATCCATTAGTTAGCTGTGAAGTCATCATCCAAGAGGCACTGAGGTATCAACAAAGTTGCTGAGCTGGAAGAATTATATGATAGTAGATTTAGCATAGAGGGAGAATTCTTTCAAATTCTTTTTAACAACTGGATAGACAATAGACAAAATGGGAGTAATTTTTCTTTTCTTTTTGGCTTTTCTTTGTTTTCTCTTTTATTTGCAACTTTTTTGGTGTTTTTTGCTGTTCTCACTGTTGCGCCGGATAAATCTTTAAAATCCAGATGTGGACATATAAAAAAAAAATTCAACTAAACTCCAGCACTGAGCAATAGACAAAATTCTAGAAAGGGTGTACAGAAGAATTTATGCAAAAAGCAACAGACACACATGCCTGATATATTACCCTCTAAGATAAAGACCAAAACCAGAAAAATAAAAAAAAGATGCACAAATGTCCTGACTAAAGATAAATGACCCCCATGGGCTGTCATTGTTTCTGTAGTAATCTATTATTAGGAAATAAATAAGCAAGACTGCACTCCTCTAAGGTAGATTAAACACAATCAAATAGTGGAGACCCCCATTTATCACTATTAAGGTGGGTTTACCTTATAAAAGGCTTGGTTTAAACCTTTCATTAAATATCCAGGAGGAGCTGCCCGACCGTCAGATATCGTGTGTTGAATGCACTCGGTGGTTAGTACTTGGGAGGAGAGCTGGAACGGCGCTAGCTGGATGGTAATTGTTCAGGAAAGGTGCCCACACTTCATAAGTATTGTTTTAAATGTTGCTTTATTGATGACACGTTTCTGAGACACCCCGTCTCCTCCTTCAGATCAATACGTGTCCCAATTGTTGCAGAGAGAGGTGGACTAAACTGTCTCTGTAGGACACATTGGGCAGATTTAGTGGAAATGAGTTTCAACCCTGTTTTCTTTTTAACTTTGTGGCTTCTTAAAGCATAACCACCATTTCAGACCATTTTTACTATTGTGTGGGGGGAAGCGTTGTGACAATTTTCTAATATACATTAACAAGAAATTCATCTGGCCGGACGGGCACGCCCACCTAGAAGCTGTACGGGCATGTACGGCCAGCTAGAAGCTGTCTGATCGCAGTTCCCCTGTAAATAAATAGGGCACAGCCCAAAGAGACTATGGTGCGGGAAACCAGGAGGGACAGAGGAGGTAAGTACATGTTTATTTATTTGTGTAGCCCACAACCTCCCCTCCCCCAGCCAAATTACTATTTTTTTTATTACTCTTGGACAACCCATTTCCATATTTTAATGCTTAGTTTAGTTATAACCCTTTGTGTAAGTAGCTGGATTTTGTCTACGTTGTCCTATATATCCAGTTAGTGCTGCTCATAGGCCTAGCTGATTATGGGAATGCTATATCACAGTGGTGGCGAACCTATGGCACGGGTGCCAGAGGTGGCACTCGGAGCCCTCTCTTTGGGCACCCAGGCGATCACCCAGCACAAAGGTCAACATTCAGGACTAAGGACCTGAATCAAGGAGGTGTGGACAGAGCTTGATTATCATTGTAGCCTCTTCTCCGGAACCATGATTCATCCTGTTAAAAGGACTTTAGAGGGAAACTACAATAACAATCCAAATTTCTCCTTCTTTCTCTTGTATTGGTGTCATCAGGGCGCCAATACGGTAATTGGTAAATTGGCATGCGGCACTTTGTGAAAAATATCTGGCTTTTGCTTGTAGTTTTGGCACTCAGTGCCTAAAAGGTTCGCCATCACTGCTATATCATATCTCCATACCACTAGTTAATGTGTGTTCATATCAGAGAACCAGGTCTTAGATGCTCTGATATAATGGCAGTGCTAAAATGTAAGAGCTTTACTTACACTTCATAGATAATAGCAGTAAAATAAATATTTGCTTATCTTTTACAGCAAGGAAAGGACTGTAACTACCTGAATATGTATTTTTGGGAGTGAGTATTTTAACAGATATGACATATACACATTTTGTTATTCAGGAGTCATTTCTGAATAAATGTATTTAATGTCTAGTCAACAGACAAAAGAAAACATGGCTCATTAAACGCAAACCCATTTTATCCTCTAATAAACTAAATCAATAAAACATAAGCAGCAGAACTGTACAATCATGTAAAAATAGGACAAATAATCAAATATCCATCAAAGAGCTGGTAAGTGCTCTTACTTTTCTCCTGACATTGGGGGCTGGGGAAAGGAAGCAAACCAATGATGAAACACCTACCCAATCACTTGCAGCCTTGTAATACAGCCTTCTCATCATGTGATTCCTTGTGGGCCTGGAATCTCCGATAAAAACATGTCTTTGCAGTCAGGGTGACCCTAGTCAAAAGGCATTAGTGACACATCTACAGAAGATATGAATAAATAAGATTGATAGATAGAGATTCCACTGTGCTGGCTGTCTTTGAGCTGAACTTAATGTCATAATAGTAGAGTAGACCACCTCTGCGATTCTTCTGTATCCCTGTGGCAAACACAGAAATGAAACATTTAATGTTAACTACAGACTTATTTACAGACTCCAGTTGTTAATGAATTATATATTTCATTATGTTTATAAGTGTTGTGCATCATTTAGTAAATTGTTTATCTTTTCCCACAAGAAATTAACTAAATTGCAAAAAGAGGCTCTGGGACTATAAATTAGATGCAATTAACCTGTTACTTGTTTTTCGGTTGGCATTTGTTGAGAGCAATGCAACGAGGGCTCCCAGCGCTGTTTGGCTAACAACACATTGCTGTTTACATGCTGTTAATGATCATGCTAATCTAATTTCTTTATGGAGAAACTCTTTAGGGTTGATCTGTCAATGCCGTTGAGATTCAACCACAGGAGATGTCATTGTTTTGGCCATAGACAACATTGAATATACTGTTGGATATTTTGCCATCTTCCAGAATGATTTTCAGGATATTGATAGAGAAGAGAGAAATTTTGAAATTTTGCTATTACTTCAGATTTTTGCATAATCCTTATTTCCTATCCTGCTGCACTTTTACACTAATAGAAGTGATAGAATACTCATAAATACAGCAAAACAACAAATCTTGCACACAATTTAGATATGTGTTATATTTTTTGGTATTGGGTAAACTGGGAAAACTGAATATTGTTGACACAAAATTAAAATGAAAGATATCAGTCATTTGTTATATAAATATACACACCTTTGTGCGGATTTGTACTTCAGACATTGATAGTCTATCCCATAAGCTGGATATATGTGCTTATTGTTAGAATACCCCTGGAACCTTAAAACCTCCATGGAAGAAAGTATTCCGGGTAAGATGAGTATGACTCATTAAAAAAATTTGAATTGTGGGGGAAATGGTTCCCAAATATGAAATATACTGTCAAATATTATGACCATTTAGTAACCTTTTTGGTTTGTTTGCAGAATTTTGTGCAGGTGTTGTTCATCTTCACATAAAGCTATTATGGTGAATTCATACAAAATCCATTATTTCAGAGCTCTATGTAATTAGAAATGTATTCTCTCATCCACAAACACTTCAGCTCTCGGTTTATTGATCCATATAATGTACTGTCGTTCACATTAAGCAAAATGTAACAAGCTACAGGCTTTTAAAATGAGTGTTGTTCTTTGTGGTGAAACTCAAGGAAGTTCTATGTTGGGACTGTATCTAATAATAGATGTTATTGAATTAGCTATAGCGCAAAATTTCTTTTGAATAAACGGTTTGTGGATGTGATTTCCTACTAGGGTAAGCTTTCCATGGAATGGATGTGACGGAAACCTGTGGTCTTTTGATCAGAACAGCTGATTTAACTTAAAATCCTATAAAAAAATTCGATACATTTAATTCATAGTTGGAAGTTGACTGCAAAATCCAGAAAATCCACTTTAAACCCATTCTGTCTGCATGTATCATTAAATAGTAATGGTGTGTGTGTAAATATTAAAATTGTTCAGTCATTCCCCGGTTTACATACAAGATGTTCTGTAGGTTTGTTCTTAAGTTGAATGTACAGTTATATGTAAATCGGAACTGTATATTTTATACTTGTAACCCCAGCCTTGACATCATGTGCCGGACTTCAGGAGATCTGATCATTGATATCCCTGGACACAGGACCATCAAATACAGTGAAGAGGGCGTTTTTTCTTAGGCAGGAAAAGCTTGACTTCAGTGTTAAACTCTCTACCCATTATTTTACTAATAGGAGACATCCGGGATATCCTAAAAAGTTTAAAAATGTGTACTTGAATATTGGAAGTCTGTATTATATGCAATTTTCTCTCAAGGAAGGGGTTGAAATAAATGTTCCTTTTTATTTACAAATGTGGAACTGCTGAATCAGAATTACATTATTATGTACAGACTTTTCTTTTTTAATGTCCACTTCAGCTCTGCTCTTGTACCATTGTGCTCTTTGGAGTGGCTTCTTCCAAATGGTAAATCATTAGCAGAAGTTTGTAGTCCACTAGAAAGGCTCTGTGAGTCCAAAACTATGTCCCTTTCATGGATTGCTCTTTTAAATCTGATGCTACAATAAACGTGAACTTTTATTCCTACACTGGTACAAAACTTTCCTGTAAATACTTTTTTTAACACTAGTGAGTGCGCTTGTGGGATTTCCAGGACCAAACCTGTAATAATGGGACTGAACGGACATGCTGAGTTCATTCCTGTAATTAGCGGATCAGTACAGAACATTTCGCAAATGCAAAGAGCGAGTTTAACAGACTGACCGGTCTCATAGGCAACCTGCCTTTGACAATTTTTCTACCACATTGCATTTTTTTTACTGGATCATGGCACAACCATATGTTTTATGTTTTTTTTTTTTTTTTAAACTCAACAACTGAAAGATTCGATTAAAAAAAAACACTAAAAGAGATTACAAAAGTAGATTTGTCTTATTTATTTAGACTCCCACATTTAAAAATGTAATTTTTTTGGTGGAATTTACAGAAAATAAGAAAAAAAGACCAACAGCTTAATAGTTGTAATTACTCTCTTGTAGTGTAGAATAGGTAAAGATCACAATATACCCACAGCACATAAAACAATAATAGGATAAATTTGGTTTTGTCATGAAAGTTTCCTCAGTTGTTAGTACATGTCATACAATCAATAGGGCAATTACTGTTTTAAAATATGTAATTATTTCACTCACACAGGAGAAAGCATGATCTATATCATATGTCACTCATATAGACAGTAATGCACCAAGAATGATGGCAATCTTAAAAAAATGCCCATTGCTAAGGGATTTATACTAACATAATTTCAGGATTAATTGAATAGTGCATGAATTGTTTTTGCTTTTTCCTCTTCATGTTGGAGTAAGTTTGAGTTATAAGACTATTTTAACTGTGCTATTAGTAGGAAGAAGTTCAGACAGAGCCTAAGCTAATGTGGATATTAAGCAGCTTTACCTTTCACAAGTACCAGACTGGTTGAGAACCCCTACGGCAGGAATCATGATGGTAACCATTTACAGTACATTGTAAATACATTTTAACCCATCCACCCACCCCCCCAACAAGGGGAGATCTTACGAGCTCTGAGACATTGATATAGGAATTATGCTGCTAAGTTGTGCAACTTTTGTTATGCAGAAAATAACATTTATACCTTATTCAAATGTTATTGTTCTGTCTGACAGCATACAGCGATGATAAATGGCACACTTTTTAATAGATCAATTCTTAGATCCATGTGAGCAATCAGTTACAAAGTAGAGCATGTGCTATTTTCGGTCGACTTTCACAGACGTTTCATAGACCATAAGTCCATAAGTATCCGTGAAACACAGAGGTCACACGAAAACAACTTGCCCATGAAGGATGGATATTTTTCACAGCCGAGCTGTAAATGTAGCTTACTTTGTTGGGCGAAATTTATCATAAGCCAGCTTTCATGTTCTATCAAATGATAAAGGGCAGGATACATCGAGGTGGATACATCAAGTGGCTCCAAAGCTTTTTGGAAAAACCTACAAACCAGCAAAGTAAAACCTCACTATGTTGAAAATCTCTGAGCCAGACAGTTAACACAGGCATAAAGGATTTCTGTTCTTACTTATAGAACATTGTGATAAGTAAAGAGTTAAATGTGAAACACGTAGGATTAAAGGGGTTTTCTCATCTGGGCATTCACATTCATTTTCATTAATCTGCCATATATAAACATTTCTTCAATTAGATGTTATTAAAAAAAATGTTCCTGTGTGAAGATAATTTCTCATAAATGTAGCCTTGTTGTCCCTTAGAAACGAGATAGCTTCCTCGGATACGGCCACCTCTGATGGAGGGATTGCACAAAGAAACAAAAAGGTTTTTATATATGAAATATCTGGGATTTACTGTATGTCCCCAGCCGTCCTGTGGTAATGATCGCTGAATTCAGGAGGTCAGACAGGACTCAATAGCTCATGTCTGCCAGAGTGTGACGTGGTCGTAACCGAGGAAGCTATCTCGTTTCTAAGGGACAGAATGACTACATTTATGAGAAATTATCTTCACACAGGAACATTTTTTTTTAATAACATCCAATTGAAGAAACGTTTATAAATGGAAGATTAGTTAAACTGAATGTGAATGCCCAGATGAGAATACCCCTTTAAGTACATGCTACATGCAGCTTTTTCTGGTATGAAATTGTCATGGGTATGGTGGTAACTTCTCAGCAGAAGGCGTTTTACATAAACACACATACTTTGCATAAAAATAATTTACAATATCAAAGAAATGCAATAATTTCTTTATTTCATAATTAATTAATTTGTAACCTGGTATGAGAGAGAGATGATATAAGAGTATTATTTTACCACATGTGGGTGAATTGTGTGGCTTTGCAGCTTTCACACTGTCCTGTAATATGCCACCTCTTTTCCTCTGCATTATGAATTTTCCAGACCTGTCCACAGCTCGCAGATCTCTGAGTAAGCTGCCTTTTACGCCGCAGCTATTTTTTTAATGTCCTTGAATTGTACTAATCAATAGAGAGCAGAACAAGTACATCAGCCTCGGTGCAGGCCTCTGCAGCAGAAGAAACTGCAGATGGTCATCTGAATACACATGTTGTGTAGGACACACACACTCCATGTTTATTCTCCTGCTCTTGTATGTGCAGTGCTTGATCTGCTTTCTGTCAGATAGATATAAACTGCTTATTCTGCGGAACAAGCACCAAGTATCCACAGTATGTCAGTGCAAGGAGAGTTAAGGTCAATAGAGTCTATGTGACAGCTCTGGTTAAACCAATAATCATTTCTACATCTATAACATGCTGACTTGACACATTAGACTTTAATATCCAATCCTAATTAATTGTGCATCAATTGTGGAACAAAAGGATAAGTCATCCTCCCCTGGCCTTTATCGTTCTTTTATGAATTTGCCTGCTTGTGACCAATGACCAATGAGTTTACATTAGTCCTCTTCTCCATTCAGAACTTGTATGCAGAAGTGGTAACAGCTCAATGCATCACAATTGTTCTTTACTATTATTACATATGTATTTTAATGTCAAACTAGATAATAATAATCTTTATTGATATAGTGCAAGCATGTTTTGCAGATATATATACAGGCGGTCCCCTACTTAAGAACACTCGACTTACATATGACCCCTAGTTACAAACGGACCTCTGGATATTGGTAATTTATTGTACTTTACTCCTAGGCTACAATAAACAGCTGTAACAGTTATCACAGGTGTCTGTAATAAAGCTTTAGTGTTAATATTGATTTTTATGACAACCCAACATTTTTAAAATCCAATTGTCACAGAGACCAAAAAAGTTCTGTCTGGGATTACAATGATAAAATATACAGTTCTGACTTACATACAAATTCAACTTAAGAACAAACCTACAGACCATATCTTGCATGTAACCCGGGGACTGTCTGTATATAAATCATTAGGTATATATAGATAAAATGAAGACATATGAAAATAACTTAATAAACTACAACAAACAATAGGTGCATCAATATTGAGGGTTGGTTTTGATGATGATGTTGAGGAATAAGGTAAAGTGGAGGGGTAAACTGACTGGGTTAATTTAAAAAAGTTAATTATCGAATTTGTCAGGACTGCATAAAGAGATATATTAGATATATTATTCGAATTATCTGTTGTACCACATTCCAGAGAACTTGTGCAACTTGGGAGAAGTCCTGGAATGGGAGTTTACGATTGGCATCAGTACAGAATATGTGCAATAGACTGAGGTCACCTACCTTGGAATAAATCTAACTGGTCTTTACTATAACCACATGTTTAGTCATTTTTAGAGTAATTTCATGTTGGATAAGCTGAAACAATTAACCAATTAACTTTGTTTCAGCTTAGTGTGAATTGAAAGCAGCAGCTGAGCTCAGACTCTGATACGTGATATATTATTATCACATCAATGCTTTCAGGGAAGTCTTCAGGTCAGTGACTAATACAATGACTTGGAAGACCATAGACTAAGGCACTCTAGCCACATCATTAGGCCTGACACCACTATGGTGATCACATTTGTATTATTAATCAGGCTAAAATGATGTCATGTCTAAGTGGACTGTTTAAACGCAGTAACTAAACTGAGGTTGCACATGGCAAGAATATAGTACACTTATGTTATCCGGACTAAGGGAAATCATTGAAGGAAAATTTGATTCTACCCTAAATAATTTCTTACAATATTGTCATCCCTTATAGCATGGGTGTCAAACACAAGGCCCGATACTCACGTTCAAGTAGTCTTCTTCTTCTTTAGTCATATGTGTAGCAGCTGTACGTGCCGGCTCTGAGGCCAGCAGATGTGATATAGAGGAAGACTGCTGCAGCCTTGTGGGAGTAGGGAAAGGTATGTAAATATTTTATTTTTTTTCACAGTGGAACATACATCAGGGGAGAGACATGGGCTGCTGGCTGACATGGGGCACTCTGACTACTATGGGGGCACACTGGCTACTATGGGGGTGCAGAAACTGCTGTGGGGGGCACTGTAGCTACTCTAAGGGGCACTCTATCTACTATGGGGGCACTATGGCTACTGTAAGGGGAACTCTGACTACTATGGCAGCTACCGGGCCACTGTATCTGCCATGATGTAGCCCTGGGTAAAAGGAGTTTGACACCCCTGCTTTATATTTGAATTCACAGTAAATAAATATGCAATGCCATACATTGCCCAATTAACAACACCCTGGATACTTGGGAACCAGGTATGTTGGGTCCATAAACTTCAATTGCTCTGGCCACCTGGAGAAATGGTGTCCCATATTGTTTGAAGTATATTTTAAATTTTTATACATTTTTTATTTTATATTTAATTTTGTCTTTATTTTCTTAAAAGGTCTGTATAGACCTTTGGGAACTTTACTAGACACCCAGCATTCATATGTTCAGTTGGGATCAAGCGCTCTGTGTGAGAAAAGAAGGCAGAAGCACTGCCATCTTCTTATGAAGAATCCCCTGCAGCTACCTGCATCATTGGACATTTGGCTGCCCGGTAACAGCCCTCTAAAATCTGCAAAGTTCATTTTGTTATGGCATAGGCCTAAAAGTGGGTGGCCCTAAAGAAGTGGGTGGCGGTTAAAGAAAACTTTCTACCACCTTGACCCAATGCCACCCTGTATAGCCTTAAATACTTATTCCAGGACAGTTCAAATATTTTCTATAGCCCCCACTGTTCATCAGTTGCCAAAATAATATTTTTTATATAATATTATGGACTGTATGCTGTATGGGGCATATGCTCTATGATGCCTATTTTTTATGCAACTCAGTGTATGATACATAAAATAGACTTATATGATGCATGATATTTTATGTGACATTAAGAACTCAATAGAACATTATTGGCTCAGTATAGGATTCCAGAGTGGATAGCTTTGCAGATATCAGTCTTTTTTAATTTTTTCAAAATTTTTCTTTCATTTCCTATTTTTTTGGTGATTTATTTTTTAGCACTGCAGCTATGTTATATTTGTTGATGGCATCATTAATGGGGGTGTGAACTGGACCTTAACAGATTTTCAATAGACAATGGTCATTATTTGTTGAGGAACCAGAGTATTAACAATTTAGTATTTACTGAATGTAAGAATACAACACAACAGAATGGTGACTTTCCACTGATGGTTGACCGGTTGATTCATTTTGGCTGCACATGAGAACAATATCAGTAATTAATACCATTCCTTCTGCAGAATCCTGGATGACGGGCAAGAAAACATGATATAAAATGAAAGTGCAATGTGCATAACACATTAATTAACTTGTGGTTTTGTACTTGCTGTAGGGTGATGTCAGACATGTTGGCAATGACAAGGCCTGGTATACACTCTACAACCTAAACATGTGAAAACAGGCCGCATGCTTCTTGTTCTTTACCAGATTACATTTTGTAAACCAAAACATGTACTCTTTATTGTGTTCTTATAAGATATAATGCTTATTGAAATCAGACTAATTTTTGGCTGCGTTCCCATTACTTCCACTCATGAGTCCTTATAGGTATGACAAGAACTGACAGATTCCATTAGTTCATAATGGGCTGCTTCAGTGTCTTTTAGAGATTTAGTATTTCTAATGGCAGAAGAGTCAGTAGGCTACTTTTATATTAAAAACAGATACATTACATAATTGAGTACAGAACCAATGTAATCGAAGCCTAACATTGAACTTTTATAGAGGCATCAAATATAAATAATTTTAGCCCTAATGGCATACATAAATATTTATATATAGTACAGTGATTATAATTCTGCCCTGTTTTTGGTAGACTTGCAGTGCTATGACAATTTATGGGATCTGAGTGATTCTTAAGTAGCTTATCTACATTATCATTGCAGACGCAAGACATGTAGCTTATGGTATTAATTGCAAAGGAGTCTACTATAAGAGCTTGCTACAGTAGTCAACACAGAGGTTGGTTTTCCAACTCTTCTCATGTTTAATACATCAGAATGCCTTATTTACTATCACATTTGGTTTACCCGGACTTTGGAAATAATACCCCCTGCCTCTAAAGCATATTGGGGAAAGGTGTTTTTGTCATCACATTGTCTGGTTTCTTGTACTACAGTACTTTTTGTCTATTATAAAAAAGTCTAAAAAACTAGTACAAGAAACCAGACATTGGTCACATCTATATCCACATGTATCTTTAGAATTTGCCATTGTGATGCATGTCTTGCTTTTGTCTTTGACTCTGATTTGCTGGATTTTTAAAACATTTTTAGGCTTTTAGGTGCATGTATGGAAGTAAGCATGGGTCAGTTGTATTTCAATTTATGCCTAAAAATTCTCTAAGTTGCTTAAAAATAAGGCACACATCCAAGAAAAAATCTGTCTTGCAAAGTTACATTAGGAATACTGCAAGAGACACACTAACTGGCGAAATTCACCCCCAAAAATTTGCAAATACTCCCACAGGGTTGCAAAACAATTTTTAAAAAGTGGGCAGAACAAAACATGGCAAAATAAGGATATATGTCCCAGAATTGGGGTGATGTCTCAAAACACTAAGGGGTCTGATGTATGTGTTTTTGTACCAAAAAAGGTAAAATTGTTTTCTTTTTAATTTTTTAAAATTACTTTTAGTGTTTAGTCTATGAATACAAGATGTAAGTGAACTTGATGCACCTTGTACATTATGCTACAGCACCATTCTTAGAATTTTGTAGGCAAAGCACATGGGAATGTATAGCAATAGTAGATTGGCGAAACAGGATATTATTGCTATTCTAGGGTATTTCCAGCCAGAATATAGTGATACCTGGACTCTGCTATTTTTTCCGGTTCAAGTCAATAATGTTGAAAATTACCTTATTTTATTCAGAATTTGTGTTCCTGAGCTCAGTAAACAATTTCATAAACCAAAATATTAGACACTTATATGTCTCTAATGGACACTTTTGCAACTAAAACAAGTTCTGTGCAGAACACAATCCTCCACTTGCAATTTGGAAAGTGCTGGTTAGGGGATGTTCTATCATGTCCAGCCTATAGCCTTAGCGTGTACCATAAGACTATAGTAGGGTTAATAATTTCCCCATTACTGTCTTAAATGCTTAACTGTCTTTTACCTGAGGCATCGTAGTGTTAACCACAGATTAGGATATATATATATATATGATTAAATTATCAGGCAGCAAATTTCAGGCATATTCCATTCAATGCATAAATCCATGAGGTGCTTTTAACCTAAAAAGACTGATCAGGATGAATGGAATTATATTACTAGCCACAAGTTATTGCAACAAAATGTGCCCTGTGCCAATATCTCCTTTAAGGACCAACAGTTACAAGTTCTGACAAGCTGCGGCTTTATTTCTTCAAGATGTAGTGAACGGTCATTACAAGTACACTTAATAAAAGATAATAAAATGATTTAAAGATGGATTATTTACTCTTTTACTTCACATGTTTATTGGCAAATCAGAAATATTGTATCTCCTCTTTCCCAGGCTCCATAGACTCATGACAGTTCTGAACTTGTACCAAAGCAGGGTGTCTGGAATGTTACGCCTTCCCACATTGATTAGTTATGACTTTTTGTTTTTGTTGGCTGATCATTATAAGCTAGCGTCATTGTAAGAGTGAAGGAATTCTGTACCCACCCATTAAACAGCTTTCACCTGCAGTCTGCATACGGTGTAAGATTCATAGGTGGAACTGTGCCTTGAGGAAGTAACAGCAAGCAAGTTTTAGATGAAATGTCAAACAAAAAGATCCACACATCATACAAAAAAAAAATTTGGAGAAAAAAAAGAAAAATACACTTTATTCAAGGGATCACAAAGTGACACGTTGTACTATAATAGCGCAGACAGGTTGGTCATGCAGGACTGAGCAAGGCAAATGAGCACATAATACACAAATATAAGAGATTAGCCTCAGTTCAAGATAGAATATGATCTCTTTACAGGCACAGTAGAAACATTCATTTCACTTTTGCTGGTCCTTTTTAATAACCAGCATACTGCTCTAGTCTTTACAAGTTAAAATTTTATTTGAAGAGACTAAACACTAGGGGTGTATGTTGGAGATCATATGGTGCAAGAAATAACGTTTTTATAGATTATGAATTTTTTTGTGTATGTCTTCTAGCCGCCATTAATTTTCTATGAAAGTTAGTTGAGCCTCTAATTTGCTGTGGAGTTATCCTAACTTTTGCTGAGGAAAGGAATGGGTTGGACATGCTGGATTTCAATGTGGCTCTTCAGACTTCTTCCTGTATAGTTTGTCCATAAGGCTTATGTGGGTCATTTATCACATTTTACTTTTGTTTCCCTATGATTTGCGCCCTTATCTTACCTTTATTGTTTAGCCCTATTTGTCTTTGGTGTCAACGCAAAAAAATTTTTGAGACTTTTAGGACAAATTTTTCCACAAATACACATGGTCAGGACTGGAGTATTTTTGTGCCATTATTTGAGGTGCAGATCAATGTAAAATCAGATGCCAACATCTGGAAGCAGAAGAAATATAAAGACAAAGTCTAGAATCTACCAATAATATAATCATAAAGGAAGTGGGAAGAATTGTTTTCATTTATACAGGTAGTCCCCGGGTTACATAAACAATAGGTTTAGTAGGTTTATTCTTAAGTTGAATTTGTATGTAAGTCGGAACAGGTATATTTAGTAAGTGTAATTACAGACAAATTATCTTTTGGTGTCTGTGACAATTGGATTTTAAACATTTTGGGTTGCAAAAAGTAACAAATATGAACAAATAAGCTTCATTGCAGACTCCTTGCATTTGATAATTAAAGCTGAAATTTATTAAATTACCATTATCCAGTGACTTCCCCAGAGGTCACAAGGGACAGAGAGGTCCATTTGTAAATAGGAGTTGCCTCTAAGTCGGCTGTTATCAAGCCAGGGAATGCTTGTATTTAAGGCATTAAACAGCACCTAAACCTTTTAAATAGCGAGAGAAGTGCCAATAAAACACATTAAGTAATCACAAAATCACTAAAGTTTATTTCGATTTTACAAAACAATGTTAATCAAATGGCTTAGGCAGCGTATATATTTCTACACCAGGTCATACCAGATGAAGAGTGAAGTGAAAGTTTGCTAGCTACAGCAGGGCTTCTTCATTCCACCACCATCCACACCCCCGATAGACCCCTCCACACCCCCATTGTCGTAGAGATAAAGAGATAATAATCACAATGCCTCACTGGTTTCTCAAGGTATTGCCCCAAGTGTTGCCCCAATCACAATGTTGAGAACCTAAGTATTGTACTGGGTCCTCACTAGAATGCTTCCCAAGTTCTGTTTAGGAATAATTTGAGGAGCAGAAAGTGAAATAATCATGTAATAATAATGTTGAACTGTCTTGGCTGCTGGAGCACTTTTCGAAAGTCACTGAGATCTTCCCTTGCAGCTATTGCTTTGCATAAACAAATGTTACACATCAGAATCATTCATGTGAAATGATCTGACTGCTCCAGCCAACCATGTATAGTCTCTAGATATAACTTTGTTGTAGGTGTCCATACATACAGCTTTAATATTATTATATTGCTTTTCTTATCCATATGAGCTCTTTATATGGCATCTAGATATTAAGTACGTCTCAAAGTCATATTGTCTCATAATTATTTTTCATTTTAATGTGGTCATTTTGTTTGCAATGGGTGGTCTCTCATTAGGGGCTGTAGTAAATGAGTACAACATATGCAATTCATTCATCTCACCCCTGGTGGCATTGGAGGAATTCTACAGCAGATACAGAGCATCCCTGAGGAGGCCCCTATCTCAGGGGCATAATTAGGAAAGGCAGGACCCAATAGCAGACTTCTCAATGGAGCCCCCTTCCTGCTTAAAAATTTGTGTCAGGATCAGTTGTAGTTGATCCTCTGTACCACTGCGGACGATGATATAAGCCAACACCTGGAACTGAATTCTAAGTGGTAGCCGGTTTTCACCAGATCCCACTGCAAAGCAGGTTGGACTTGTTGCGGTGTGGTGCCACCAGGTCATTCCATAGGCGCGACTTTGTCCGCAGTGGCGGCCAAGGCAGAGTAAAGAATCGTAAGGCAAACTTCTAGTCAGGGACAGTCAGGAGGTCAGGAAAGGCAGCACATGATTGATGTTAGGGATATAGCGGTAGGTCAGGACAGGCAGCATGAGATCAGAGTCAATAACTGAACCTGAGTCACAAAGGGAATTTGGAAACACAGCAAATCGCATTAATCACTCGTGTATGAGTGAAGAACTGTATGTTTATGTACATAGGTATAAATATATATGTTTATATATGAGATGTCACGGTGGGTCGCGGGGGCACCTGTGGCATCTTGTATATACAAACGTATTTCTATACCTATATACATAAGCATAGAGCTCTTCACTTATACAGATACATTCTATTACCATACACCATATACACATACAACATATAGACATCACAGATACACACAAATATACATCATATATAAATCACATATATGTTATATACATATTATGCTTTACAATGTGCTGCATAATATATATAATGGTGCATATGCTACATTTTTAGTGTCAGGTCTGAAGGTGGGGCCCCCTGACACTGCAGGCCCTATAGCGGCTGCTGTGGTTGCATATACTCCATTCTTTAGTGTCAGGTCGGACGGTGGGGCTCGCTGACACTGTGGGCCCTAAAGCCTCTGCTATGGCTGCTACCACTTTAGTTACTCCCCTGCCCCGGCTTATTTTTGATGGATCTCTTGAAGAAAGGGAATTTAGAGAGGAGATAAAATACACTAAATTATTTAAGATAACTAAGTCTATTCAAAATGTGATTATTGGTAAATGACAGAAATGTTATATATAATTATAGCTATACATTTTAATAGAATATATGTGCATTTGATGAAAATGGGGCATCCGCCTTTTCAGGTGGTCCTTCTAAATTCTTTTCTCAATAAATGGTAATATGTAGAGCTCTTCTATGAAGGCTCATGAACATGGTATAGTCAAAAATTATATTATGTGAAGGTTTCAACCACTTTAGTTTTGCTGACCCATATACATTTCAACCACTTTAGTTTTGCTGATCCATATCCATTTCTTTATGTTAGCTCATGTTAAATATTTTGGAAACCATATAACAACAATATGAGCTAATATATTCAGTTAATTACATCTTTTATCTCAGTTTTTTAATTTTTTTGCACAACAGTTTATCGTTTGGGATCTGCTCACTTTGCATGATGTTTTGTGTATTTTTGTTATAAGTTGAAATGTTTTCATTTATTTTACAATATGTCTTTTCACTTTAAGTTCTAGCTGTTTTCATGCATAAATTTGATTTGCATTGCTTTTATTTTATTATGTCTTCTCAACTGTTTATTTTGTGTTTCTTTTAGGTTTTGTTTTGTTTCATTCGGTCCCCTTGGATGGGTAGGTGACATACACAAGAGGCAGAGAGGGACTCCAGTAGTTCACTGACCTTGTACAGCATGGGAATGGACTACCTTATCTATGTCCTCATAATTTTGAAATATAAGCTTCATCTGACCAGTCAATCTTGACCTGAGGTCGTATTTGGTGAACTTTTGATGTACAGGTCATGAACATAAACTAAAACCAAATTAAGACTAACCCCACTTGTGCCTTGATGGATACTAAAGTTTCATGTAACAAAATAACCCTGAGATAGACTAACATTTCAGATAATATTAGGATCTTTCCCATACTGCATAATTCATTATTATTCTTTTTTCAGCAAATATGCTTTTAAATAAATTATTTATTTTTATGTCTTCTAATAAATTGTATTTAGAAAGTTTATCATAAGCTAAGATGTGTTATTTTTTTATTTTTAATATAGTTGATGTTATTTCTTTGTAATGTGCATTTGTCCTGTATATTTTCCAAGTGCTTCCTAACTGAATCATGCTTTATTAACCAAAATATTGTGTTATGGCTGTCTGTACCTTTTATGCATAGACAAAATTGAATTGGAGTCATAATTTGCAGAGTGCTTTGGCAATGCACCTGTTATATGACATCCATTGGAGCCATGGTATAGCTCCTATCAGCAGCAACAGCTATTACTGTTAACTAGTTGTCAGGAGTATTCCTACACTTTGCCTTTGTACTAACTTTTTTGAGAAGCCGGGCTGCTTCATAATTTAATGTTAGGCTGAGAAATATACGTTTGGTTTGTGAAAAGCTTTAATGGAGAATGGACAAGTGATAGTAAGTATCCGGGAAAACATATAGGGGCAGATTTATCAAGTGTCTGAAAGTCAGAATATTTCCAATTGCCCATGGCAACCAATCACAGCTCCCCTTTAAAATATTCATGAGCACTGGTGAATTGAAAGCTGAGCTGTGATTGGTATGAAGTATGAATCTAAGAAGAGACAACCTAAAAACTATAAAGATACTATATAAAATAAACTGAAGGAATTGCCAGGTTAGAATATAACTACTTAGCCTCCAGTGGAGGGGAGATGGGGGAAAAGATTATGGGATTCTATACACTTGTAGAACTGATGTCACCTAAATCCATGGGTTCAGCCAAGTTTCATGAAATGTCCGTATGCCCAAGTTGTGCAACATTAAATAAGACAACAGAATTACATGATTGAGAATGCAGTATTTCACTTTCTGCAGCCAACACGCTGCTGATCAATTTCTGAGCTGAACAACTCATGTTCCCATCAAGTTTTGTTCTTGGTCTTTGTCAAGTATTGCTAAGTAGAACATTCCAGAAAATGGTTTGATTTAGATCTAGGTCTTCTACAAAACTCTGATACCCAGTAAAATGTCAAAACAAACTTTAAAGAAATTTACCTGATTATTCTATACATGTATTGCAGCTAAGTTAAAGGGGTGGATCAGGGTCAGAATATTAATGATCAGGGGTGCACAAGCCTTTTTTAGTCCAAGGGCCGCATTGTCACATCGCTCATCTACAATGAGTCACACTAGTAACCACCACTATAAAAAAACACATGTGGCCCCATCGAAATTAATTTCCCCATGGGGCCACATAAGCGATTGGAATGGTTTTAGAGGGCCATACTGATATACTTAACTCAGTACTACCCAATACCTCCTGCCCCTCTAATTTTCCCTTCCTTTTTATGGCAGAGCAGTTTAAAGAAAAAAAACAGTACTCACCTTCTGATCTTTCTGATGGCAGATATCTTCTGTTGTGGTGCTGCGGTAAGGGACACAGTGACACAATTGCGCTGCCAGCTATGGGAGTGTATTACTCCCTTTTCTGTCATGGTGACAGATGCTAACCTGATGCCTCAGTGTTTGGGTGCAACGGAGGGGCAGGTTGTCACGCGGCTGGTCAAAGGCAGTCATAAGGCTGGATGTGGCCCATGGGCTATCCAATACCCAGGTCTGGTCTAGCATATTACAGCAAAAAATACCACATGAGAAATTATGTATCATCAATGTATCATCAAATGAAACCACTCACCAGCTTTTACCCAATTAAACTTCCAGATACTTAAGGTGGGGTATGAACTATAATATCTAGAATTCCTTCTTTTATGTTAAATCTTGCCCTATATCTATTCAAATTACCTCAAAAGTCAAATGCAATAGAGCTGAGAAAAGATGAAGAGACCCTGAGATGAGTTACACTGAGACGCTGGAGGAGGAATACAGAACTCTATAGCAGCTATAATATTAAATATACAAATCTCATCCTTCAGATCTACTAAACCAGAGATAAAGATAGTTAAATACCTAGTTTGGAATAAAAATCAATTTCCCAAATTTTTTAGCTAGATTGGGTACTATAAAACCAAGACATGGAAATCTGAGGTGATGCTACCACAAAAATGACCAGTTTCTGGCAAAAAAGACTTCTCTGCTCATTTGTATATGTCTTAAGATGTGATTTGTAAAATATTTAAGATAAAAGAGCGTTTTCTTGAAAGAAGATATTTTACTTTACTTGAGGGTGCTGTTAGATTATTGGGGTAAAATCAGTGATAATAGTGCAGACCGCAGACAAGTCAATCAATAAAACATGCAGCAGACCAAAGAATTAATAAAACTTAAGACACCAATCAACTGAATTATTAAGTGAATCCAAGACCAGTCACCAGACAACAGAGTGGCTCAACTCTCAACATCCTCACCAATCAGCTGTTTGACGGAGCTGCCTTACTAGGGCAAGCTTTGCAGTCTCTTCATTGTCTACAATAGCCCATCTGACTACATGCTATCATGTAGTTTTGGTGCACAGGGCTGGAGCTTTGTCCCATTCGACTGTTTAAAAATTGACTGATGCATTAAAACAGTGAATTAGTTGTCTCAGTGGATTTTATGAAAAGGTCATGCCTTCTTTAGTAAAAACAATGTACATAATTGGCCAAAAGTCCTTCTAAGTGGGTAACACGTGGACTTATGTGCTGATAAACTTGTTTGAAAATGAATGAAAAAAAAAGTCTAAAACTACATAAAGTACACACAGGATGGTACATGTGATGCATGATGCATCTCATACACTAGCATGGGTACAGCATAGAAAGCTACATGGCCACATGATAAACAGTTGAAAGGCATTGCAAGGTAAAATGGCAAGGGCATGATACACAAGAAAACATTGTCCTAGACAATGATAATATAGTATGATGGATAGTATATGACATAAAATTAAATAATATAGAATATTTCTGGCATTCTAACCTCTGAATGACAAGGCATAAAATGACATTTAAAAAAAGAAAACTTTTTTTTTTCATTTTTTCATGCCAAACTTCCAAATTTCTTTATTTTTTTTCTGACATGGGCAAATGAGGGCGTTTTTGTGGTGAAAAATGCATGATGATAAAAAGTTATTAACTCTTGGGTATTCAGCCACTTATAATAATGTATAATTATATTTATAAAATTATTCTGGAGAAAAGGGCTATTTTGGGGTGTTTTATTTATTTTTCAAATAACTATGTGTGATACCATGATTGCTGGTACAAAACACTGTAGTACTGTAGTACTCACTGAAAATCAGACTGAGTATTGGGCTTTAATGCTTGGCAGACACAGTGTCTGGCGGCATTAGCAACCCTCTTTCTTTTGACTCTCTCTAATATTGATTTCCGCAGTTAAGGGTTAAACTGCAATAGTGGATCTCCTACTGCTGACCTTCTAACGCTTTCACAGTGTCAGCATGATCAGCAGGGCGAGTATGGTTGTCCTATTGGAGGAATCACCACTAATTAGGACAAGAATTCAGCAATCCTAGACAGGTTTATAATAATATATTGACAACCCATGTTAAATGTTATAGAATGTTTGTTATTGCTTTTATTATACTTTATCATGTTTATTATGTGCTGCCTCGTTATTTTATATTATTTAATGGTATACCATATACTACCCACATGTTGTATTGCATATGTCAAAATGTGTTGTCGTCTTGTTCTTTAAGAAAATCCACTGAAACACCTAATTGTGAGGTGATTGTCCTTTACACCACGGCAGTGCCACACTTAACACCCACACCCACCTTTCCCAGATCTTCCCCTATCTAATATTGACCTAATTACTGTATAGACCTTCAATATTATTACACTGGAATACCCATTGAATCATATTTTACATTTACATGGAAAAACCCCTTAAAATGTTCTTTATTATAGCTGGTCCAATGTCAGAGTTTTCCCTGATGTACGTTTTTTAAATATTTCTTTTAGAAGTTAAAAACATTTTATTCATTTATTAATAAATGACACTGTTAGACTTGACTTGTAGCTAAAACTTAAAATGCGTATGACAAGAAGTACTATTTCCAGTTCACCATTTTATACACCTTTATATACTTTCATTTGGATTTCAGCTATAGATGAATAAGAATTTTGAATCCGTGCTGGAGCTAGGATTATTATGTACCTAGAGCAAAGGTTCACATTGCTGCCTTGCCCTGTATTTAAATACCCTGACCAATGCACGGTGGCTTTGAATGCCAATGCTCTGAAAAGTACTATATTTTAAAATATGAATCAGAAGAATTTTTGAAACAAATACATTTATACTGACAGAGTTATACTGTCAACCCCCTGTCTATAAATTTATAGAGAGATTTCAATCTTAAGAAAGGTTAAGTAAAGAACGAACAAATGTAATTAAAGAGGCCTTGTTATTTTCAGCAGGGAGATCCTTATCTGCGTCCATCAATAGGTTAGTTTTATCTATTCAACATTCCATGTTTATTTTTTTTAGAGTGATTGCATCTCATGTAACCACTTTATAGATTCATATGTCATACCATCTTTATTTTGAGTTCATCATTATTTATGATTTATTAAACAGTGACAACTTTTAATATACTTTTAAGGGAGAACATAGAATATCTCTGGAATGGAAGATGACTTCATGAAGTCATAAGTTGGATAAATGGCACCAATCTAAATTGCCCACTAAAAATGATTTTGGATTTTATCACTCAGAATTTAAAGGTCTCGAGTTTGTCTCTCACTTTCCACAAGCCTTTAGCCCAATTCCCTGCTTCCTTGCTAACAGCACAGTTTCTTTGTAGGGAAGGTCCTACACATGTTTTCAACACCAAGTAGGAAGGCAGTTATTGCCAGCTACTTCTGGGTCCTGTGGTCTATCTTTATAGCACACAAGGGTTCATCTTTGTCCTTGTGCACCGCTGATATTGAAAATACATGGGCATTATAGACACATGATTCTAAGAAATTGACATTTTCCTTATAATATTTAACAAATTCCCAAAAGAAATCCCATTGTGGGACCATATAGTTATAGGTCAGTGATGGCAAACCTTTTAGAGACCGAGTGCCCAAACTACAACAAAGACCCGCTTATTTATCGCAAAGTGCCAACACAGAAATTTAATTTGTGATTTATACTCCATTTTCTGTCACAGTTCTCATTGATACCAGCACCTGAGGACACCAATAAAGCAGAAAATAGTCCCAGGTAGAGCTGTCACTTTAAAATACCTCTGCACAGCAAGACCTGGGCTGTCTGGGACTGCGGGAAGATACCTGGAGTCATTTCTTGTGATGGCCCGAGTGCCCACAGAAAGGGCTCCTAGTGCCACCTCTGGCACCAGTGCCATAGGTTAGCCACCACTGTTATAGGTTGATGTCATGGTGTAAATAGATATCTGTGACTCCTCAGAAGCTCCACCTGATACTGTTTGTATC
The DNA here is from genome assembly GCF_040894005.1 of Engystomops pustulosus. NCBI lineage: Eukaryota > Metazoa > Chordata > Amphibia > Anura > Leptodactylidae > Engystomops > Engystomops pustulosus. Next base: position 110,835,597 of record NC_092411.1, on the reverse strand, counting down.
ATAAATTAATTTATAGCTATATCTAATGTTCATACATAGAATAAGTGAACAACTTATTGGGAAATTAACTGATATACATACATCACCGCACATGGTTCACAATTATCAACCTTGTGGCTGCATGAGAAATCCGTATATCATGTCCACCTGAAGCCTTTATAATAAACTATCTAGTTTCAACAGTAATTTAGAAAACATTAAAGTTTTGGGATGGGCAACCCTTGAGATTTCCATTTAAAAGGACCACATTCCCTGAAATGCTTTCTAAATCCCAAAGGATGCAAATCTATCATAGATTCTGGGTCCAGGGTCACCACTTCTTGGTGTAGATAAATAATAGTAGTACAAGCTAGATCTATATTTGGTAAATCAATACTTAGTCATGTGTCAAGGTCAGAGAAATCCATTCTAGGGCCATGTACTACCGATATTTCCTGTGTATATTAGATTTCCTGGAAAGATGTGCAGTATATACTGATGAATATCACCTTTAGGTTCAAAGAAATAAGACAAATGAAATGTAGAGAGTTAAGAGTACTAAGAACCCAAGTTTATTTTTACATTGATAAAATAATATATTAAATACTATACAATACTATTTAAAGAGGTTGTTCAGTGTTCTGTAAATTCAGCTTAAAATTGAACAATAAATATCTGTACGTTTACAAAATTAATAAAATGTTTATTAAAAAAAAAGAGAAAAAAAATTGAACAATAAAGAGTAGTTCAACTCTTATACTTAATATGAAAATTTTTAGGAAATTCAAGTTCTCCGTTTGTGGTTAGTGAGTGAAACATTTTTGTTTTCATCCAGTGGCTAAAAACTTGTATAGACCTGATCTATATAGTCCTCAAACAGCGTGAGCAATGAAGCATAACCTCTGTCCAATAAACTACAGCAACACTCTTTTATCATTATATTTGTGCCTTTATGTTACATTTTACTCCCCGATAACATATTATCTGCTGTGTGACAAATTTATTAACAATTTGCACTAAATTCTAGAGCTTGTTTCATGTTAGTGAATTAAAAAAGGTTGTCCAGAAGTAAAATACATAGCTACTTTCTTGTGTACACAGCACCACACCTGCCCAGGGGTTGTGGACTGGTATTTAAACACCCTCTTTAAATAGAGTGAATAGGTAGAGTTGGCTTTCTGCTTAGGCCAGATGAAGCCATATTTACGAAATGCATAAGAATAAATAAAAATCTATATGGAAGGTATTGGAGATTTATAGAAGAATGTGAATATGATTATAAATTTGCTACATCTTGTATACATCACTACATTACTATTACTTACACTTTGGATAAAATACTGCTCTTTTGCGAAATTTAAGAATAGGTCTTACATTTTCAAGACAACAAGAATCTTATATTTAATTGACAGCAAGCAGGGCTCCTGACAACAGGGCAGACTTGAAACAAAAAGTAGGCAAAATTGTGCAACTTTTCATTATGCAATAATTAAACTTTTTAACTACACCCTATGCCTTCCTCTTGTAAATAATAATTTTCAAATTGTATTTTCATTACGGTTTTTCCAGTTTTATAAGAAAATATTTTAAAGCAACATCTTTTCAACTTGTCAATGATGTCACTACTAATTTTTTTATTTTGTAAATGTGAATAAAGATCTATATATGTCATCATTGTGTTTGCCCATTTTTCTGTATGTGATGAACATTGTAACAGGTAGTAGTGTAAGGTTTCAAGTTTACCATTTTACAGATTTTTATTTTAATAATACTTTATTCAGAACTATGTTTTCCTTTGTCTCCCTGACAATGCCTGCATGTCTGTAAATTTAAGACCATCCCCCATCGTATCCCCCCCATACGTGCAAGTTTCCTTTATATACTTTAAGGATAAAATTTTTCACTGAGGTCCATGAATAATTTGTAAACTCTGTTTGTATTGTTAAAAAATTGTGCTTATGATGCAACAATGACGTTTTGCCTTTTTGCTGGGGTTACTGAAAACTATGCCTATGTCTAAGCCATGACTTCTAAATAGGATTTTTGTAGATTTATTTTAATGCACCCAGGCACATAATGTAGAAAACTCAGAGCAGGTCCTATTTCTGTCTTTGTTTGCGGCCCATTCCTTCCCAAAAGAGTCTATTGCAGTGTGGAAAATATTGATGCCACACCTAATTGCCAATTAGTTGCCAGTGAACACAATCTTGTGAACCTTCCAGTGGTTGGGATAACCTATTAACATCACTTGCTAGCCTTCCTGCTATGAAGGAAGACATATGTATGACACATGGACCACTTTTACGGTCACAGACTGCAAAAAACGGCCATGGTTCCATTGTTTGCAACCTGAGAACAGTACACATGCGTAGGTAACCTAAAACAGAGGGACTAATCACTTTTCCACTTTTTTGTGGCTCCCAAATAGCTCTCACAAATTCCCAGTTATTAACTCTTTAATGCTCACTGGCGGATACATCCATCAGGAAGCTGTTAAGGATGTAGGCAGAGGGTTCACAGGGTGAGCCCTCTTCATACAGATCTTCGGTTTGCTGCATATTGCAGTAAACACCCATCATTACAACCGCAATCGGTCCTGGGTGTTAACCCTTTGATTACCAGCTGCATTTAAAAGATCTGTTGATTGAGATTGCTGCTCCCTGTGACATGATCGGGGAGCGCCAATCAGTTGCCATGACAGTCTCAGGTGAAAAAGAAACAAAAAATTAAAAAAAAAAATTTAAATCACCCCCCTTTCCCTAGAACTAATATAAAACTAAATAAACAGTAAAAAACACAAATATGTTAGGTATTGCCAATCTTTCAAAATATAAAAGCGGTTATTGGCGGTGGTTATTAACAGAAAATAGTCATCAAATGTCCAAAACGCAGCTTTTATACCATTTTACATAACATAGTGATCAAAAGGTCACACAGTCCTCAAACTGGGAGCATTGAAAATGCCATCTCATCTTGCAAAAAATGACGTCTTACACAACTCCATACACCAAAGTATGAAAAAGTTATTTGGCAAAACAAATAATTTTTTTTATACACGTTTTTTTAATTTTTAAAAATGTATTAAAACACAATAAAAGCTATATGATTCTGGTCACCATGATCATACCAAACTGAAGCATGATGTAGACATTTGGAGCGCACAGTGAAAGTCGTATAAACTGAGCCCACAAAATAGAGAGGCAAATGCGTTATATCACCAATTTCAGCACATTTGGAATTTTTTTCCAGCTTTCCAGTACAGCGAGGGATAAGAAATAATGTCAATGAGAAGTAATATTTGTTACGCAGAAAATAAGCCCACACAGCTGTGTACAAAAATTAAAAAGTTATAGCTTTTTGAAGGTGGGGAGGAAAGGGGGAACGAAAAATTGCTGCGACGCGAAAGGGTTAAGAATAATCTATCATATGTTATACAGATACTCACAAGTAAGGAAATAACAGTTCCTAGGCTACATGCTCCGTCTACATACTAAAGGCAATGCTTAATTAGAATGTAAATTGCAATAATAGCAATATAAAAAAAACAGAAGGCCACATGAACATGTAAGAGATTCCATTTGGGTACATATACAATGGCTATAAAATAAGGGCGCAGCAATTTACCATCACCTTCAGTATCACATTGAGCTAGCCAGGTGTCACAGCTACATTAGTGTTCTGTGAGTTGCAATAATATACTGGGACCCTTCAGACTTAACAGAGAGGGGCTATAACCTATTCACCTTTAGCCTTGAGGTCACACATCACTCACTGCAGCATGTTTCTAAATGGATCAGTTTCCCTTTAATGTCCATGATGTAGTTTCCCAATCCAGTAGAGATTATAAAATGACAGACAGATGTATAATTAGATGGCTGGAGTCTCTTGAACTGTGTATAGAGGATATCCTTAAACAAGTGTGTGTTATTTTGTCCTCTGAAGAGCATGTCCATGAGTTAACCTACCCCTGGAAGTGCAGACGTCTTCATTAATCATTAGTCATATGCCCTGGATATAGCACTTACTGCAGCATCATCTATAGCATATTAATGTTTTTACATAAGGAGGGAAAGATCCAATAAAATAGCAATTAATAACAAGTAAATGCTAAATTGTCGTTCCATGTCTTATCTTAAACTGGAGTCAGCAGCAATTATCTTTTTGGCAGACTTTAAGAAAGTGAGTTTCTATCCACTTATTCTTCTTTATTGCATGGTGGAGTGTACAACATTATCTTTATATTCTGTGAACATAACTATTAAAATGATATAGTTAATTATTACATTGTTTTAATACAAAAACTAGTACATATAATAATTCCCACCAATTTAGGATCTTAGCCTATATGTAAAGTCAATAAAGTACAAACGGCTGTGAGAGGCCACGCCTATTTCCATTAAGCTCATCCTCTTTCTTCAAAAGTTCAAGTATGGTAGAAAACCTTTAAAACAGATGACTTTTTTTACTTATTGAGGTTTGAGCTGCTGGCTATATACTGGGGCAGGGGGCTGGCTATATACTGGGGGATATGGGCTGGCAGGCTATATACTGGTGGGCAGGTGCTGGCTATATACTATGGGGCAGGGTCCGGCAGGCTATATAATGGGGAGGCTGTGACCAATGCATTTCCCACCCTCGGCTTATACTCGAGTCAATAGGTTTTCCCATATTTTTGTGGTAAAATTAGGGGCCTCGGCTTATACTTGGGTCAGCTTATACTTGAGTATATACGGTAAGTATTCAGTAAACCTCTCTAAAATATTTAAACATTTAGTTTCCTAAACGTATAATACATAAAGAATAGATAAATGTTATACCATCTATGTCATATTTTTGTATTTTTGAGTAAACACTAAATTAAAACAAACCTGTAACCATGATGTATTCAATGAAGAGTCATCCAAAAAAAATATGATTTAGAATTTGCGGTAGGAGAAAAAATATTATATTTATAATTATAAATTATAATTATATCTATACTATTTTGAGGTAAACAGGACTTGATTAATTATCTTTAATTACAGTAATGATTTAGTAGGGGTGCAGGAAAAAAAATCCAACATTTTGGTGTAAACATTTGGAGTTTTGAAACTTCTGTATAGAATTCAAGAATGGCTATTTGGATAGAGGTGAATTGTTAGAACAAAACACTCTATGAAAGCCTGGTCATTCCCCTGGATGTGTGTGTGCAATGGAACACTCTCCTTCTCCTAACTGTTTGGGGCCCTTTGTGAGCTCCTGGTATTGTGGGTATTGCCAGAGTAGGGCCAAAAAACACTCACTAGAAAGTAAACACAAAGGGAACAGACAGGAGAGTGGTGAGTGAATACAAGAGAAAAGACAAACAGATTTTTATTGGCATTTCCTATATTCCAATTGGAATCCATACAGATTCTGCTTGGAATACAGGGAAGGGTTGCTTTAGTTTCTGCAAGTAGCCAGACCTTTCCAAGGGACACAAGGACTGATTGCCTCCCATTGGAAAGGAAAATCGGTGCCAAAACTAACCACACAAGCATAGCCTAAATATACAATCTGTAACTGTATATTATCTCATGTTATTAACCCTTTCTTTTTGCCATCAAGGATTATTACAAATGAGGAGGGGCAGAGTATTTTTCATATAATTATTCCTCTGCACCTCACGGGGACACATAAGTTTTGACTATAATGTGGTAGAGTACATAAAACCTGGAGCAGTTAAAGTAGGTCTTTACAGTAAATGGATTTCCACACTTTTAGCATTTTTAAAAATTTTATTTGAAATTACCAGAAAATATATGTATGACTAAAATGCAACAAAAATGTACTGCAGATGTACTGGAGGTCTCAGGCCCTGTCTGGGACAGAATTCAGCTGATGGTGGTGGGTCCCATCTGGTCACACCAGCATGAAAATTGTGCAAGCAGGTAAAAGCCCCGAAAAATGTCATAAAAGGCATGATAAATGTTTGTGTTTAAAAATATGGAGTGGAAGATTACAAGAACCTCAGAAGGAATGTTAAATTAATACTGACACCAATTAAAAAGAAATGGTTAAAGTGATATGTCTCTTCAGCTAATAGAAAATACAACATAATAGATATGAAACTCTAGTGTTATTTTCACATATTGAAACATTATCTGAAGGATAAATGTTTACTAAATAAAAATTAATTTCATAGTCAACATTTGGTCCATTTAATTGGTGTTAAAGACCTGCACCCTTTGTATGCAGCTTATTTGGAAAGTAGGACACACACCACCATGGGATGTAGGTGGACAATTCTTTTCTGTGTTGTGTAACAGAGATAGACGAAATGAAAATAAAACTTCTCAGCCTTGGGAATGGACTTAGTGAAATTCCTTCCTTAGCCTGTAAAAAGAAAGTTTACATCTGGGACATGTACTGCTGTATGACATCCACACTTTCCAGAAATGTGGAAGACATGGAGCAAGATTTCACAAACAGCTCAGTCATCCAAGAATCTTCAAAACATATTGCTCTCCCTTTGAGTCTAACATGGAGAATAGAGAAGAGGTGCATGTCAATGGATGTCTCATCTTTCATCCACCTGAGGGTGCTTCTACTTACCAAGTGCTGACAGAAGGCATTTATCCTGGATACCAAAATTCCTTTCCTTGATTGATCTCCAACAACCTCATGTTGTGCATACTGTACAGGTCTAAGACGGATGACTCCGTAATTTGTCTATGAAAGTGGCAGCTGTCAACATTCAATTGTTTTTTTCAACACTTTGGAGATTATGCTCATGCTATTATGCTACAAACGTGGATAGAGTTTTTCCTTTTGTGGCATTATTGGTAGTAAGATCAAATCCTAAAAAGATTCAAACTGGTTAAAAGAATTACAAATTATGCATTTTTACAGAGCATGAACATACACCAATACATATAAGTGCCTCCTATATGAATATTGCTAAGAGTTTAATGATCATTAAGGTAGCCATTTATATTCATAGTGAAAATGTACTCTTTGTCCCTGTAAATATATTACCACTGTTACACAGGAATTTTTATTTATTTTACACAGATATTCACACCTGGGCATTCAGATTTGAATTCATCTGCCATATATACATTACATGTTATTAAAAAAGGTTTCCCGCATGAAGATAATTTCCCATAAATGTAGCCATGTTGTCCCTTAGAAAGCCATCATTGGATACAACCACCACCACACTCTGGCAGCCATGGCCAGGCATACGCTATTGAGAAGCCCAACCATTCATTCAACCGTTCATAACCATAAGACCGCTGTGGGACATGCAGTGACTCCCAGCCATTTCATATAAAAACAATTGGAGTGCAATCACTCCAGCAGCACTGTTCATATCCAAGGACAGCTGTCCTCTGTTTCTAAGGGATCATATAAATGATCTTCACAAATGTACACTTCTTTTATTAACATCCAGGTAAAGAAATTTATATATAAGGGAGATTAGTTTAATTAAATGTAAATTCCCATATAAGACCCATATAATGCCTCTTTAAACCGATGGGCCACATTTATCACTCGTTTTTTCTGTTGTTTTTGCGCCCTTTCATTCAGGCGCACTGTTTTTGCGCCATTTTTGCGATTAAACGCCAAACTAGCCGCGCAGCAAAAATAAGCAGCTTTCCCTCATCTATCTTACCAATCCAGATGTTTTGCTGCGCCTAATGATATTCATCACTTGCAACGTTCTCATTTAGGCGCAAAAACACTCCAGCCCGAAGGTGGCATTATCTGAGAAGAAAGCACTGAGCCCCTTTGCAGAAGAGCTCATTTCTAACCTCAGAGCTCAGCCAGACACTGGAACATATAATAGATACATTAGATACACTGCAGACAGGAGCTGCAGACTCTATTTACAGTTCATCACCTTCTATTTACAAAATATTCTGCAAAACACTGAGCTCACAGCAAGAGCAAGAGAACTTTGCACAAGTTTGCAGAAGCTTGCAGAAGTTTGCAGATACTACAAACAAGTGTCCCCCATGTAATTCTGCACAGTGTCTGAGGGGGATATTGTGCAGAATTACAGGGGTGCAGCAGGAGACCAGCATTGGGGGATCCCCTCCAGGAGAAGCCACTGCTGAGGAGGTCACTGGGTGCAGGGTGTCACACACCTGGGTGCTGCTGTGAGTGTTATCTTCATTCTGGGCTGTGGGAGAAGCAGAGAGGAGCTTGTAGCAAGATGACATGTAAGTGCCCGAATCTAACATTGCGCCTAAACTGCGCCTAAACTGTGTTAAAGTAAAGTGATTAATAAGAGGCAGAAAATATACTTATCACAGATGGTTGTAGCTTGTGATAATTCTGGCAAAACAGTGCGCCAGAATTTAGGCACAACTACTACACTTAGGCGCACTAAAGTGATAAATGTGGCCATTGTTTCCAAGCAGAAGATTCCATGCAGATTCCATGAAGATTGCCTTCCTTTCCTTGTTTCCCATTGACCAGAATTGTGCTGTTTTTTCTCGGGTTGGGCGAGGTACCTGGCTGTCAACATAATGTAAAATATAATGGGACATGTGCTTAAACTTCTTTTGACCATTTTGCATCAGCAACATAATCAAATGTTCAGTAGCAAAAAGCCTTGGATGCCCATAGCTGTGTTGGCAAATTCCTTCGTCCAATTTAAGAACAATTTCAATTTAAGACTGATCACTTAGTGACTTTTATATTTCTATTTTTACTTCCATTGTGATGATCAGTGCCATTTTGTTTATGTATTCTTTATTGTATTTTTTTGGCCATTTATACAGTGGAGATTAGAAATTAGAGAACAACACAACATTTCCAAAATGTCAAGGTCATTGTGTAGTAATATGTGAATAATCAGTATTTTTTCGGACTATAAGGTGCACCGGAGTATAAGGCGCACCATCAAAAAATGACTGCTAAAATATCTAGGTTCATATATAAGGCACACCGGATTATAAGGTGCACCTGATTATAAGGATGAGTGACCAGCAGGTGGCAGATCTTTGCACAGTTCAAGGCAGCTGTTGTCTGTAAGTACAGTTCATATATAAGGCGCACTGGACTATAAGGCGCACCTTTGATTTCTGAGAAAATCAAAGGATTTTTTGAGCGCCTTATAGTCCGAAAAATACGGTATTCTAACATTCTGTAGCAGGATATTAAGCTTACATGCAGTCCCCGGGTTACGTACAAGATTAGTTCTGTAGGTTTGTTCTTAAGTTGAGTTAAGTTGGGTAAGCATCTGCTTTGTCATATAGTGTCTCATCGTTGAAGAGGATTTGGACTAAAAGCCCACTCTGCAGTGACCAAAGCTTTCATTAGCAGAAAGAATCAAGGAGAAGTGTTCATGTTAGTGATGAAAGCAAGTTTATTTATTGGGGTCAGAAATCAAAAAGATGACCCCTTTCCTTAGGATCTTCACAGTCTTCCCAAATGTGATGTGCATCACACAAGACCTAACATAATACCTTCATGAGGCATCGCTAAACATTATATGTCCCAAGAATTTGGACCGCTATAGAAACTGCATTATCTAAGACTTCAACAAACAAGAGGAAATTACTCTTAGCCAGAAAATATAGGTTATTGTCCTGTATTCTGCATACAAACTATATTTCATATAGTACTTTCTTGCTCTTTTTTGTTTAAATTCCATCAACCTCTGAAGAACACTTATCCAATGCTATGTCTTTCTAATACCCATTCAGAATCATGTAGCTGCCAATACCGAGCAGCCATAAATTTGTCAATGATCAGAAGGGGCAATATCATTTGTTCTTCTAGTGATATAAATGGTCCGTCAGATACCAAACTACTTTATGACTGCTATTCATTTTCTACCTGGCAGTCTGTTATAGCCTGTTCGGCAATACCTATGAATTATACACATAACCCTTGTCTGAGTTCGGGCACTCGATTTATTCAGTGTTTAAATGGCATTAGCTGAACATTAACATGGATGGAAGATTAGGTATTTGAGAAGCCAGACATGGTTGAACATATTGCTTTGTAATGCATATCTGATGCATCCAGAGAAATGAATCACAGATTCAGTGAAGCATAGAAGTTGGCATTATCACGGGGGTTGTACATTCTTACTGGCCACGGTTGGCAATGTTTCTAGGTAGTAATTTCCCCAGGGGGCCCTCCATAGCAACCTTAACCATACATGTTTTCCTTTAAACATGAATTACAAGGCAAGAATAATTTCCACTTCTTAAATATGACCTGGTTACTTGCTTTAACTGTTACCTTACTCAACAGATGTGTGATGGAAGAAGTGTTCAGCTGGTGGGAATTGAAATGTAAAATATCCTACATTATAAACAAATGGCTAAAGTACATGAAGGGTTTTACTGATTCCTAAGAATTGACTAAACATTAATAGAACATATCATAGGAATAAAATATTTAATATAACAAGGCAGTTCTGTTGCAAAAGGTACTGGTTTGCTACTTATAGCCATTGCCTATGGGGTCTTATAATACCAACTTAGCTATAAGGCCAGGTTCCAGACACCAAAGCTTTCCACTCTCCCACCCACTGTTAATAGCAGTTGTCTCTGCAGTCACGTGGGGCTAGTAGTAACATCTAACTGTATTCATTATTCCAGGTTCTTTTTATGTGGGTAAGAGGTCTGTGTGTTTCTACATCCCTTACTAAGACATGTCCCTTACTTAAATCTTATTTGTTACTAGTTGTCTCATTTCTATTATCTCTTAACAGCTTTGGATCCCAAAGCTGCTCTTTTGCTCATAATTTCTACTATAGAAGTATATGTAACATAAAGAAAATTTTCCTTTCACATATTTAACGCTTCCCAGACTATGACATTTCCCTTCATTTATTTTACTTATTAATAAAAGCACTGGATTCACAATGGTAATATCAGATATCATGTCAGCCATGTTGACCCCTGTGATCTCCATGTTCTAGCATTCAGCAAGTAATAAATCTGCCATCTGCTTTACCATTGATTTTCCTCCATGTACTATACATATTAATGAACAACCAGGCTGTTGTATCTGCTGAGTCAATGCGATAAAATCCAATGTACAGTTAATGCCTGATGAATGTGACTTATTGGATTTTGTCACTTTCTCAGTCCCTTCTACAAACTTTTTTGTCTGTGGGGGGTATTAATATTTCAAAAAATATGTTGGATTGATGCAGCATCAGATAATCAGTGTCGTCACATAATTCATATATCCTATACTAAACCAAAATACTTTAGTGAGTTGTAAAAATATTTTGTTAAATCAACTTATACAGACGCACCTCTCTGCCCAATGAGACCTCTGGTGAAGCTTTCTGGATGTTTCATCCCAGGCTGCAATGATCAGCTGTAAGGTGTCTATAATGAAGCTTTAGTTTCCTAAGACGCCAAAAAATGTTAAAAAATTCTAAAAATCCCCAAATTTATATATATGGAGCTATAATTATAAAATATACATTTCTGATTTACATACAAATTCAGCTTAAGTACCAACTTTAAGAACCTAACTTGTACATAACCCGGGGACTGCCTGCATTATTATTTCTACAGTAACGAACTGTAGATGGTACTATGCTGGTTCTATGTGATGATTGGCACACTAACTGAATTGTACAGATGTACAAGAGTGCAGAAATATAAATATTATTGGTCATATTTCAGGCCTTTGTATCTATGGCCAGAATAAACACTAGTTAAAGCATTTAACTGCTTTTCTTTTATGTTTATTCTAGAAAACACTTTTATTCATATGTGATACATTTTTTATACCTTGCCAGTGTTCAATCTCTCTGTTATGGCTTGTAGGACTTCAGGAATACAGTGCCAACTAGTTGCTATCATTGGACAGAGTCAGCGCAGGGACGCATTACCAATTACTGTTTATCAATACATTTCTATGAAGCAAAACAAGGCAATACAGAATACAAATCGAAAGTAGAATAACGACAGGTCTGGAGAGGTAGTAATGTGTATTTTATTATCAGTCTGCTCTTCTTGTACAGGAAACCACGCGTCTTTCTGTGATAATGATGGAGCTATGTTTGTATGGAAAATTAGGAAACACATGTGGAGTCCTGTAAGCAAAAGAAAGGGAAAGTCCAGCATCCAGCCTAAAACTTCAATCCATTTATTTCAACAATAGTACTTCCAGATACATTAATAAAATAGACTAAGCTACTCTATTTTTGTTTGCAAGTCTTTACATAATGGCCATTCCAAATAAAAAGGGATGGGGGGCAAATTGGACAGGGGATGTATTCCAGGTTACCTTTGGTCAGAAATCACAACTAAGCAAAACGTGAGAAATTTGAATAGTAGATATACAGCAGTTATGAGAACTTGTAGTATTGAAGCTTATAACTGGGATTCTATTTAAAAATATCAGACCTATGTTACCGTACTTTTTTTCCCAGTCTGAAACAGATATATGCACAATCCAGTACAAATTGGCATACATAAAAAAGAATTATTATGTACCAATTGCCAACTCACTGCTTGTTTCATTATCTTAAATAGATTATCCATTTTATTTAAAAAAACAAACAAACATATAACTTACAGTGCAGAGAAGTGCGCCTAGGGTTAAAGGGGGAGATTTATCATACACCGGTGCAAAACAGCTCTGACCTGGCATAGTTTTGAGTGAATGCAGGATCGGGATGGGAACCACCACCAAGCCCATCTAAGCCTCCTCCACAACCATAGTTGCAGAAAACTGCAACAGCAGTGATATTTCTCCCTCCAAATGTGCATATGTTCACCTGAAGGTTTGGTGGTCACTTTACCTGGTTGGGTAATAATAACTCCTATTTAAACTTATGGGATGTTCATCAATTTCCCACTATGGATCCTGCAGGAAATCAATAAGATCTGAAACTTTAAAGCAACTTACATCTTTTAAAAAAAATCCATAGAAAATACAGTAACAAAATGTGGTGCACAATCTTTTCACCAAGTTTTCCCGGTTGATGATCTTGCCAGTCAGGTCAGAGTTGTCCTATGCAGATGATCCTGACCAACAGGTTCAAGGCTCCTCCTGCAGGAGGTTGTTCCACTAATCCGTCTTTCCCAGTACCAGGTATGGTGTATTAAAAGTTTTTTTGGCTTGTGGGAGCATGGAGATTACATAGATAACCAATAAATGTTACAAAAATACGTCACAGTTTCAAGAGAATTTGTGGTGGCTCTACAATATATAGTTACTGCATAAAGCCCATGGAAGGAGCAAATCATGCAATGATAAATGTCACTTTTGAAGGTGCAGGAGTGTATAAAATGAAGAAATGCCACACTTGCTGCCAGTACCGGGAATGAGCTGCTTGAGTCAATATTGTCTGTCAAAATCTGGCCACTTAGATCATTGTGACAAGTAATTAGGTGACCCCATTTAATCGGGATAAGCAGAGTTTAGGCACTTTACAGTGTCTACATGATTCATGAGGGGACACACGGTGACTCCTTGTCAGCAGAAATCAGCTTTTTTAAAATTACATTTCAGAAGATTGTTTTCTCATTTGTGATTCCTGGCTATTCTGCTTTACAGCATATGTCAGCTATGTGGCCATCACTGCGATGTGATTGAGTCAGTGCAGCATTAAGGGAATGGAATTTGGGCAACTGCATGTAAAACAGCTAATTTGTCAAACAAGCAAGCATTTATACAGCATGTGTCATGAGTCGCTCCATTTATCAAAAGCTTCCTGAAAGCTGATGTATCCATTGCTTGCATAGAGTTCAAATATGACAGACCATGCCAGATACAGTATGTTGCTACAGCAACTGTGATCTATGGCTGAGATGAATTCATCCATATTATATTATATCTTCTCCATCAATCAGTTACAAAATTGTGATACAGTCATTCCAGTATTTAAAAAGGATTGAAATCCTTTGGTACCTGGTTGTTTTATGTGAGAGATTGGTGGGCATAGAGGTTACAGAGTCTCCAGGCCCACAGGTAATTTCATTAATGATACAATAATAAACTATGGGGTAATTTATTAAGAACTTGAGCATCGTGGCTCCGACCTCGTAGTATATCAGACACTCAACCAGTCTGTCTGGTGTAAAATGACATTGTACCCTGCTCCTGGAACTGGCACCCTGGAAACCCTGACCCACACTGCGGGACTGCACATTTAGCACCTGTCCCCATCCACTTGTTATGGAGATGACATTAGCGGGGGAAAGTCTCATTTCCTGGCAGTGCAGGAGTAAATCCGTCTTTTTCATGGCTTTTTACACCAGTATAACTCTTAAGCCCTCCCTCTCCCATAACTATCTGTTCCTTTTACTTGGAAGCAGAGCTGCAGAAACTCAGCATGGCCACTATAAGGAAATGGTGGCTTCTGGCATCATCCTATGTATAGCTTTTGGCTGCAGAAAATCCAGCAATCGGGTGATAATGTCCAAACCTGATTAAAGTATAAGAAAGGGTTCCAGAACTTGGTAAAGAGCTTAGCTGATTGAGGTTATGCTCGAATAGGAGCCTCTTTTCAAAATATGTTTAAAATCAAGGATGAAATAATCTGGATTGAATAAAATGAAGGACAATGAAAGCGCGACTAACTCTTAAATAGTAAGTGAGGTCTTTTGAGAGAATGCTGTTGTGTTACTTTATATAAGGAGCTTCTGTTTTTTTAATTGTTCTGTTCTTTTTAAGAAGTAAAACAATTAAAGCATAGATTATAGTGTGTACCTAGCCTAATTTATTTCATGGAATCCAAAATACTGTACAACCATCAAAAAGATTGATGTCTTGAATTACAACAGCCACCAGATGTACATTATTTTGGATAGCAGTCACTAAATTTATTATTGAATAGTGAATCTTTTATCTCATAATTAAACATAAAAAGATACCTACTCTGTGTCCCAGGAGCCCTTCCTCCTTTCTATCCTATGTCTGGCTGTAATGGAACTGGCTGGAGCAGAAGTAACCTCTTTATAAGCCTTGCTCATTAGTAATTCCTCAATTTAGAAAAACTAAAAAAAAGTCTGAACATTGACCCTGTCTTCTCTGTAGGATTTCTACAAGACTGTTTCTCATTCTGCAGTATTTGCATGTTCTGTATTGAAATAACAATAATAATTCCTTCATTTATATAGCGCCAACATATTCCTCAGTGCTACACAGAGCTTGCCAAATCAGTTCCTGTCGCCATGGGGCTCACAATCTAATCAACCTACCGGTGTGTTTTGAAGTGTGGGAGGAAACCGGAGGACCTGGAGGAAACCCACGCAAACATGGAGAGAACATACAGACTCTTTGCAGATGTTGACTTAGATGGGAATTGAAATAGTGATTCTTAATCTTTTTTTATTACAATTGACAAAGTAAACCATAGAGTGAAATTTAGTTCAACTAAAATATGAAGTTTTTATGCTGCAGTCTATAAAGCGTAATTTATTTGCATTGGTCTATAAAAGTCTCACTACTTTAAAATGAATTAAGAAAATGTATTTTTCTTTCAGGTCCATCCTCTGTCATAAGCAATGATGATGACTCAGCCAGCCCTCTTCATCATATCTCAAATGGTAGCAATACCCCTTCTTCCTCAGAAGGTGGCCCTGATGCGGTTATAATTGGTATGACAAAGATCCCTGTCATTGAAAACCCACAATACTTTGGAATTACCAATAGTCATCTAAAACCTGATACATGTAAGTTCTGATGATTTCTTTTCTTTTACAATGAACTGGTTCTTTTACAATGAACATTTGCTTAGTTTATCTATCCCAGGGTGTCTTATCTTAAAGTAAATGTCCACCCTCAAATACCATTTTCTCAACCAAAATTATTTAAATATTACTATTAATTTTGTAATATTGTTTTTTAGCAGTTGACGCCTAATTTGTCGGGCTACAAGACCAAGTGTCATAGAACTCTATGGGGGCTGTGATCTGGCCACAATTTATTCGGCTAAATCACAGCCCCCAATATGGTTGTGTGAATGGAGCCTTATACTGAACTGTAATTATTCTATATAAACATAAATTTAAAGGGGTGGTCTGACTCTGCTTAATCACTGCTTAAAAGATGGCATGCCAGTAGATGCCACATAGTAGATGATAGATCCTGTACACATTGTGTTTTGAGGCTTTAAGTTATGCCTCTGCAAATACACTAGTACACTATAATCCATTAAGGTTCTTCTTACATGACAGACGCTTATAACCTCCTATGAGTGGCTCATATTATGTTCCAATACCTCTAACAAGTTGGGAGTATACCGATAAGCCTTGCATATTAAAGGGAACCTGTCACCAGGGACCTCATTTTTCACTAAAGACAGATTGTAAAAGCCCATGACACCAGCAGTGCAAATCTGCCTTTTTCTAAGCATTAACATTACAATATAATTGTGTGTTATAACTTGCCTTGCTCCCTGATAAAATCCTGGGGTAGTCACAGGGGCTGGACTTTGGTTTGGATGCATTTCAAAAAACAACATGTGGTTTGTCTGTGTTACTCACTACTCAGATCTTGGCCCCTACTTTTGTGCTCCTGAACAGCTCCACCTCCTGCTTCTTCTCAGAGGTCACAGCCTGGTCAGCCTGACATCAGTGAGGGAGGGACAAGTTGTACATGAGCACAAACATGGAGACAGCCTTCAGCTCAAATAGGTCACATGTTGTTTTTTTCAAATGCATCCAAACCAGTCCAGCCCCTGTGACTACCCCAGGATTTTGTCAGCATGCAAGAGTAAGTTATAACACACAATTATATTGTAATGCAAATGCTTAGAAAAGGCAGAACGGCAGATTTGCACTGCTGGTGTCATGGGCTTTTACAATCTGTCTTTAGTGAAAAATGAGGTCTCTGGTGACAGGTTCCCTTTAAGTGTTGTACACCATTCTAGTAGATTTGGTGCCTTTTTTATGTGTGTAACAAGAGATGAGTAAAATGCTGTCCTTCACTATGAGAATCACTGTCATGAGAGCCAACACATCTACCCCACTGCTCTTCGGTTATGGGTTCCTTATCCCTCTGCCATTTTTATCTAGCCAACAAGTGAACTTTCTCAAGTACTCATGGAGAAACGTGCAAAAAAGTTGCTAAGTTGGTTCTCCTGCTTCTTCCTGCCAAGTTTGCCACCCAAGACGAGGCAAGCTTTTGCATAATTTTATGTGGCATATGACCAATAACACTAACTTTAGTGAAAACAGCTGGATTATTTAGATAAATGCAGCACATCCATTAAAAAAGCAGTGCACAAGTTGTGATGCAAATGTGGAATAGTAGAGATAACGTCACTGTGAAAATGTGTGACTTTTTTGCACTCACATTTAAAAGAAAAGTAATTATAAATTTCCCCCAAGGTTTGCTGTGTTACAAAATTCAAAGATATCAAAGAAATATATCTGTTTATAAATACACAAAGTTTACACAAATTATTTCAATACATCCAAAGTAAATTATATAAACAACCACAAACAGACCAAACAATGCAAAATGCATTATTAAAGGAAACCTATGATACACTATGCCCTGCTCCACTGATAAAGGTTCATGTATTCTCCCATCATGGGTATTTGATATGTTGTATACTTATAAACAGATAGGCGGAGATTTATCCTGCGTCGGCATCTGATTGCAGCCACGCCTCCTCCTTGCCGCACTGTATATGACCGCCTGGCAAAAATACTCCAGGTCTGACCTGAAGTAGTTTGGTGTAAAAAACCTCCCCATATTGTTCATCTGGAATGGAGTCTGTCCATCTTTTCTTTTTCTTGTTGATGATTTTTTAAACATAATAATACTACAATTACTGTATACTCACATTCCACTGAAGTTAATTGAGTTATGCGGCAAAAATTTGGCAGCCATGTTTTTCTAAAAACTACTGTATGTTTCTGTTCCAGTATTACAAATAAAAAAAAAACCCTTGCAATATTTTCACATAAAAACCCTATTTTAAGCCACAAGAAGAAATTTTTTCATTTTCACAGCCTCTCAGACAGTCAGGAGATTAATATTTTACCAAAATTTATGATGACAAGGTTAATGAGTTTTGGCATCACTTGATAAGATCATTACGAAACATATTCTTTTGATTTTTCATAAAACCTTTTAGAGTGTCCCAATACAAAGCCAAAAGATTTATTTCTGCATGAAACCACAAGCAGGAGACAGATTTAGTGCTGGGAAGAGGTTCCATATTAAAGATACAGCCACAGTTTTTTTTAAGCTGCAATTGAATAAGATTTCACTTTCTATTGTTCTTACATACATAGATTGCTTTTAAAGTAAAAGCCATTGTTGGTAGTCACAATGATAACATTTTACAAACAGTTATACAATACATTCACTTTTAATACAAATACTCATATACATGTCCCCACTCAAAATATTTTATTAGTTATATATGGCTTAAGATGAATTGGGTATACATTGGGGCGTATTTACTAAGGGACATGAGCAAGTCTTCTGGCGGCCTTTGCCCCTTGTTCCTTTAGGTGAAAGTTGCTTGCACATGTATTTAAGTAGTGTCCACACCACATTTGTGGCGCACACAACCCTTTTGTGTTGCAGCTACACTATTCATGTCAGACCGTGGGCCAGATTTAACATGAAAAGCCTGACAGAAATGTGTCGCACGCCCCATGTTAAAGGTGCACCAATAATAAAAAGAGGTGCACAAATTCATGCAGAACGTGTGCCAGAAATCCTGAATCTGCGCACTCTGCACTACAAAGTTAACTGCACATAGTGCAGATTGCACTGTTCTTACTAAATGTGCCCCATTGTGTTTAATTCTTGATAACTACAACCTATAAGCTTATCCTTCCAGGTTCTGTGTATTTGGCAAATCATGTGACTTTTGGTATATATTGCTTTCCACATTCACCTTCCAAGGGACAGATGGAAATAACATTTTAGAACATAATATGAAAAGATTATAGGATGATACTCATATTACTTTTATATGGTTACTCTGTATAATTTATGTTTTTTGTGGTTTGTCTTATTTTGTTTGGTGGCTATTATTTATAAGAGCCTCAGACCAACATAAAATGTTACAATGAATATCAGTTGCATATGTCAGCTATTTCCATTTGCTGATACAGTCTGTCAGGAGTTCTTTACAAACATAAAGTTCTTGTGAGCTATGTGTATTATTCAGAAGTTAAACTAATATAAAATGCCACATTTTAGAGTCCATGAGGGACCCCTGATCAAATCGGCAAATTGTTCATTATGTGGCTTCTTAAGGTTTATCATACTTTCTTGGGGGTACTCAATCACTAAACAGTAAAAGGTCTTTGAATGATACATTTTAAAAATATTTAAAAAATACCCCACTCTATACAGAAATATCCCTGCTATTGGTCGTATTAAAGGAAATTTACCATCAAAATCAAGCATCTAGCACACAGTGGGGGTTGAAATGCTGATGCACAGTGTAACAGCCTATGAAGCCAGAGCTTCACAGGTTCTGGAAACGCCTCCTTCTGTCTCACTAGCAGCATTTTAAAAGTTGATTTAAGAAGGAAGGATACAATGAATAACAAATATAAGAGATTACCACAGTCATGGAGTCTGGATCTATAAGTAAGTGTCTCTGGTTTATTATGCTTGATTTGGATGGTAGTTTTCAGCTTTGTAACTCAAAGTGGAC
Source organism: Engystomops pustulosus (assembly GCF_040894005.1). NCBI lineage: Eukaryota > Metazoa > Chordata > Amphibia > Anura > Leptodactylidae > Engystomops > Engystomops pustulosus. Next base: position 110,816,030 of record NC_092411.1, on the reverse strand, counting down.
CTCTGAAAAAACAGGAAAGCTACCTTTTCCATCTATCCGTTTTCATGCTTTTCTATGCATTACAGCAGTCATGTGTTAACTTATTCAATGTAGATTCCTTAAAAATGAGCACATTAGTTTGCTGTACACATTACGCTAAAGTAAACACTACACATTAACATTATACAAAACTTCTTAATCTTTATTTTGGATGTATATCCCTTGGGCATTATGATGAATGGAATATTATCTGGACCAAACACACTCTTTCCAATTTAGTGCAATTACTCAATACTGCTACTTAACTTTTGCTCCTTTACATAAATCATTTGCTTTTACATAGTAACCAATAAAACATTTGTTTTTTTTATAGTAATTTTAGAGAAGGTAAGCTTGTAATATCAAAGCAGTTTATAATAAAGCACCTATTCTAAAATGTACATATAATTAATAATTATAATTAGATAAAAATGTAATATACCGCATGCAATTGGTTGTGCATTACTGTATATAAGTTGCAGCTAAAACAAAGAACTGGATTGTGAGATAATGATTTGTCCAATGTCTTCAGCACTTTCAAAAAATGGGGTGTGGCCAGGAAGGGAGAAAAACTGGGGCCTGCACCAGAATTACAATCTTTTATACCAGTAAACTGATATATAAACTTACTAAAATCGACTACAGACCTTGGCTGGAGTCAATTGCTGTGTCGCCTGTGTAGACAATGTGCCTAATTTATGATCAGTTATTGGTATTCTCTTTTTCAAAGACATACCGTAATAAAGCACAGCTGACTGCCCCTATACAAAGTACCAAAACCAAACAGCATACACACAATAGGTCCCTTATGCCATGGCATTCTTGTAATGTATGTTAGGCGCCACAAGTTTAAAGGGAATATGTCCGATTTTTAAATTGCAGGGCAGATTGATTTGGTGCATCGTGCCTGGAATTGAAACCTTCCCCAGGAACGGGCCCGATCTTTAGCTCATTCCCTGATATGGGGCACACCCCACTCTATGCCCCTCCACATCTACTTGGCATGTAGGTGGTGTAAGGGGTGAAAATATTGCAATTACTGGCACACAGTTCTTGAGACTTCATCAAGGATTGTGCTCCCCATTCTTTCTTTCATGGCTTCTGGAATCAGTTATGGTTTCTAATGATGGGGGGATAGATTCCTAACACTGGTTATAACTGATGAATAAGGCTCAGCTAAAGTGGCAAAAACATTGAATTATGATTGAGTTGCTGTACATGCCTACAGTTACTAATGCATAGCCTAAAAATAACTCTTCAAAATACCATGTAGAAGTGACACAGAGAGATAACAAAAAGAATGGAAACTTCTATTTTTGTAAAATAAAACTCCTTTTTTTTCTCTTTTTTAAGCTTTTCAGTGAGATCAATTGAGATAAATTTGTAGTGTGTTAAAGCATTCTGAAAGCAGGCAGTTTACTTGTAGATGTTTCTAAGGACAGGAATAGCAGCAGAACACAGAAATGCTTCAAGATGTGGTCCACATTTAACCGTACATCACAAACCATGAAAGAGAGTGGTAGATTAACTCATTTGCTATGCCCAGCACATTGAACTCTTATTCTGGCACAGAGAATTAAAGAGTACCAATTATAAGATGTGTCTGAATGTAAATTTAGGGAAGTCATCTAGTACATATTACCAAATCATCTGCTTACTTATTTTGTTAGGACATTATTAGAGATGAGCGAACACTAAAATGCTCGGGTACTCGTTATTCGAGACGAACTTTTCCCGATGCTCGAGTGCTCGTCTCGAATAACGAACCCCATTGAAGTCAATGGGAGACTCGAGCATTTTTCAAGGGGACCAAGGCTCTGCACAGGGAAGCTTGGCCAAACACCTGGGAACCTCAGAAAAGGATGGAAACACCACGGAAATGGACAGGAAACAGCAGGGGCAGCATGCATGGATGCCTCTGAGGCTGCATAATCGCACCATTATGCCAAAATTATGGGCAACAGCATGGCCATGACAGAGTGACAGAATGAAGCTAGATAGCATCTAAAACATCCAATAATTGACCCTGACACTATAGGGGACGGCATGCAGAGGCAGCGGCAGCAGGCTAGAGAGTGTCATGGCGACATACCCTAAATGGACTCAGGCTTCAAACCAATGGGTGGCAGAGAGGAACCAAAGGAGGTGAGCAAGAAGCGCTCAAATAATATCGGTACATGATAAAAGTTTGCCAGTATATTTTGTGGATTACACAGCAGGGTGGCGACAAAGTTAACATGGAAGCCATGAAAACAACCCAAAATTCTGCCTGACACAGCTCGTTTGATAAGGGGACCATGTATGGAGGCAGTGAACTAGTAGTAGATTAAAGGTGCTGCAGTTAAAACTATGTTAGTTGGATCTTGGCATGGAGCTGGCGCTCCGCTGCCAGGCGAGCTTTCGCCAATCCAAGCCCCTGTCTATAGGCTACTCCCCAAACAGCACTTCTAAGAACCTTTTGTATAAGATCAATTGTAGTAGCGTTCTTATAAGTTTAGGATATGGCGGGTGAGGGGAATGTAAACAGATGCGCAAGAAGCGCTGAAATAATATCCCTAAATGGTAAAAGTTTGCAAGTATATTTTGGGGATTACACAGCAGGGTGGCGACAAAGTTAACAACTTTGATGTGGAATGCCCTGTAATAGCTCTTGGGCGGTGTGCCTTTTATCGCCTAGGCTCAGCAGTTTCAGCACCGCCTGCTGTCGCTTAGCGACGGCACTGCTGCTGTGCCTAGAGCTACCGACTGATGGCGCCATGCCCACGGATGGTAATTCGGAGGAGGAGGAGGTGGAGGAGGGGTGGGAGGAGGTATAGTAGGCCTTTGAGACCTGGACCGAGGTAGGCCCCGCAATTCTCTGCGTCGGCAGTATATGACCAGCCCCAGGGTCAGACTCGGTCCCAGCCTGCACCAAGTTAAGTGTAGTAGCGTTCTTATAAGTTTGGGATATGGCGGGTGAGGGGAATGTAAACAGATGCGCAAGAAGCGCATGATGCGCATGGAGCTGGCGTTCCGCTGCCAGGCGAGCTTTCGCCAATCCAAGCCCCTGTCTCTAGGCTACTCCCCAAACAGCACTTCTAAGAACCTTTTGTATAAGATCAAGTGTAGTAGCGTTCTTATAAGTTTAGGATATGCCGGGTGAGGGGAATGTAAACAGATGCGCAAGAAGCGCTGAAATAATATCCCTAAATGGTAAAAGTTTGCCAGTATATTTTGTGGATAACACAGCAGGGTGGCGACAAAGTTAACAACTTTGATGTGGAATCCATGAAAACAACCCAAATTTCTGCCTGACACACCTCGTTTGATAAAGGGACGATGTATGGAGGCAGCTATATGGACGACTTTTGGAGGTAGCAATGGAGACAACGTGTGGAGGCTGCTATGGAGACAATTTAATTTGGATAGTGCCTGTATGTGGCAGTCCCAAACATTTTTCAAACCAGAGGAGCAGGTAGGTGGCCCTCCAGTAAAATGGGATAGATTGAGTGCCTGTATGTGGCAGTCCCAAAAATGTTTCAAACCAGAGGAGCAGGTAGGTGGCCCTCCAGTAAAATGGAATAGATTGAGTGCCTGTATGTGGCAGTCCCAAAAATTGTTCAAACCAGAGGAGCAGGTAGGTGGCCCTGCAGTAAAATGGAATAGATTGAGTGCCTGTATGTGGCAGTCCCAAAAATTGTTCAAACCAGAGGAGCAGGTAGGTGGCCCTGCAGTAAAATGGAATAGATTGAGTGCCTGTATGTGGCAGTCCCAAAAATGTTTCAAACCAGAGGAGCAGGTAGGTGGCCCTCCAGTAAAATGGAATAGATTGAGTGCCTGTATGTGGCAGTCCCAAAAATTGTTCAAACCAGAGGAGCAGGTAGGTGGCCCTGCAGTAAAATGGAATAGATTGAGTGCCTGTATGTGGCAGTCCCAAAAATTTTTTAAAACAGAGGACCGGGTAGGTGGCCCTCCAGAAAAATGGAATAGATTGAGTGCCTGTATGTGGCACTCACAAAAATTGTTTCAAACAGAGGACCGGGTAGGTGGCCCTCCAGAAAAATTAAATGCATGAAGTACTATAGCAAGAGCCAGTGGGCCCTGTCAAAAAATAGCCATTTTCCTCTGCTTTACTGTACAAAGAGGAGGAGAAGGAGGAAAATGAGGAGGAGGAGGAGGAGTGGATCAATTATTCAGGTTGAGCTTCCTTCACCTGGTGGAGATTGGAAATTCTGAGAAATCCAGCCTTTATTCATTTTAATAAGCGTCAGCCTGTCAGCGCTGTCAGTCGACAGGCGTGTACGCTTATCGGTGATGATGCCACCAGCTGCACTGAAAACCCGCTCGGACAAGACGCTAGCGGCAGGGCAGGCAAGAACCTCCAAGGCGTACAGCGCCAGTTCGTGCCACATGTCCAGCTTTGAAACCCAGTAGTTGTAGGGAGCTGTGTGATCATTTAGGACGATGGTATGGTCAGCTACGTACTCCCTCACCATCTTTCTGTAAAGATCAGCCCTACTCTGCCGAGACTGGGGACAGGTGACAGTGTCTTGCTGGGGTGACATAAAGCTGGCAAAAGCCTTGTAAAGCGTACCCTTGCCAGTGCTGGACAAGCTGCCTGCTCGCCTACTCTCCCTCGCTACTTGTCCCGCAGAACTACGCACTCTGCCACTAGCGCTGTCAGAAGGGAAATACTGTTTCAGCTTGTGCACCAGGGCCTGCTGGTATTCATGCATTCTCACACTCCTTTCCTCTCCAGGGATGAGAGTGGGAAGATTTTGCTTGTACCGTGGGTCCAGGAGAGTGAACACCCAGTAATCGGTGCTGGAATAAATTCTTTGAACGCGAGGGTCACGGGATAGGCAGCCTAGCATGAAATCTGCCATATGCGCCAGAGTACCAACGCGTAAGAATTCACTCCCCTCACTGGCCTGACTGTCCATTTCCTCCTCCTCCAACTCCTCCAACTCCTCTTCTTCTGCCCATACACGCTGAACAGTGAAGGACTCAACAATGGTCCCCTCTTGTGTCTCGCCAACATTCTCCTCCTCTTCCTCCTCATCCTCCTCCACCTCCACCTCCTCCGATATGCGCTGAGAAACAGACCTCAGGGTGCTTTGGCTATCAACAAGGGAATATTCTTCCCCCGTCTCTTGTGACGAGCGCAAAGCTTCCGACTTCATGCTGACCAGAGAGTTTTTCAACAGGCCAAGCAGCGGGATGGTGAGGCTGATGATGGCGGCATCGCCACTGACCATCTGTGTTGACTCCTCAAAGTTACTCAGCACCTGACAGATATCAGACATCCACGTCCACTCCTCATTGTAGACTTGAGGAAGCTGACTGACCTGACTACCAGTTCTGGTGGAAGTTGACATCTGGCAGTCTACAATCGCTCTGCGCTGCTGGTAAACTCTGGATAACATGGTCAGTGTTGAATTCCACCTCGTGGGCACGTCGCACAACAGTCGGTGAGCGGGCAGTTGGAGGCGGCGCTGCGCTGCCCTGAGAGTGGCAGCATCTGGGCTGGACTTCCTGAAATGCGCACAGATGCGGCGCACCTTCGTGAGCAAATCAGACAGATTGGGGTATGTCTTGAGGAAACGCTGCACTATCAGATTTAACACATGGGCCAGGCATGGCACATGTGTCAGTCTGCCGAGTTGCAGAGCCGCCACCAGGTTACGGCCGTTGTCACACACAACCATTCCCGGCTTGAGGTTCAGCGGTGCCAGCCACAGATCAGTCTGCGCCGTGATGCCCTGTAATAGCTCTTGGGCGGTGTGCCTTTTGTCGCCTAGGCTCAGCAGTTTGAGCACCGCCTGCTGTCGCTTAGCGACGGCACTGCTGCTGTGCCTAGAGCTACCGACTGATGGCGCCGTGCCCACGGATGGTAGTTCGGAGGAGGAGGTGGAGGAGGGGTGGGAGGAGGAGGAGGCATAGTAGGCCTGAAACACCTGGACCGAGGTAGGCCCCGCAATCCTCGGCGTCGGCAGTATATGAGCAGCCCCAGGGTCAGACTCGGTCCCAGCCTCCACCAAGTTAACCCAATGTGCCGTCAGCGATATATAGTGGCCCTGCCCGGCAGCACTCGTCCACGTGTCCGTGGTCAGGTGGACCTTGTCAGAAACGGCGTTGGTCAGGGCACGGATGATGTTGTCTGACACGTGCTGGTGCAGGGCTGGGACGGCACATCGGGAAAAGTAGTGGCGGCTGGGGACCGAATACCGAGGGGCGGCCGCCGCCATGAGGTTGCGAAAGGCCTCGGTCTCTACTAGCCTATAGGGCAGCATCTCCAGGCTAAGCAATCTGGAGATGTGCACATTAAGGGCTTGGGCGTGCGGGTGGGTTGCACTATATTTGCGTTTCCGCTCCAGCGTCTGGGGTATGGAGAGCTGAACGCTGGTGGATGCTGTGGAGGATCGTGGAGGCGACGATGGGGTTTTTGTGCCAGGGTCCTGGGCAGGGGGCTGACTAGCAGCTGACACAGGGGAAGGAGCAGTGGTGTGCACGGCCGGAGGTGAACGGGCTTGTTGCCACTGAGTGGGGTGCTTAGCATTCATATGCCTGCGCATACTGGTGGTAGTTAAGCTAGTAGTGGTGGAACCCCTGCTGAGCCTGGTTTGGCAAATGTTGCACACCACAGTCCGTCGGTCATCCGGTGTTTCCTTAAAGAACCTCCACACTTCTGAAGATCTAGCCCTCGCCGCAAGAGCCCTCACCACGGGAGCTTCACTAGTTGACAGTGGCGCTGATGCACCAGCTCTGGCCCTGCCTCTCCGTCTGGCCCCACCACTGCCTCTTCCAACCTGTTCAGGTCGAGGACTCTCCTCCGTCTCAGAAGCACTGTGTTCACCCGGCCTCTCAACCCAGCTTGGGTCTGTCACCTCATCATCCTCCGATCCCTCAGTCTGCTCCCCCCTCGGACTTCCTGCCCTGACAACAACTTCCCCACTGTCTGACAACCGTGTCTCCTCATCGTCGGACACCTCTTTACACACTTCCACTACGTCAAGAAGGTCATCATCACCCACAGACTGTGACTGGTGGAAAACCTGGGCATCGGAAAATTGCTCAGCAGCAACCGGACAAGTGGTTTGTGACTGTGGGAAGGGTCCAGAAAACAGTTCCTCAGAGTATGCCGGTTCAAATGCCAAATTTTCCTGGGAGGGGGCAGACTGGGGGGGAGGAGGCTGAGGTGCAGGAGCTGGAGGAGTGGGGATTTCGGTGACATGGGTGGACTGCGTGGAAGACTGACTGGTGGTGGACAAATTGCTCGAAGCATTGTCTGCAATCCACGACATCACCTGTTCGCACTGTTCTGGCCTCAACAGTGCTCTACCACGAGTCCCAGTAACTTCAGACATGAACCTAGGGAGTGTAGCTCTGCGGCGTTCCCCTGCTCCCTCATCAGCAGGTGGTGTCTCACCCCGCCCAGGACCACGGCCTCTGACCCCTGCAGTAGTTGGACGCCCACGTCCCCGCCCTCGTCCTCTACCCCTAGCCCTCGGGTTAAACATTTTTAAAATGAGAGTTATAACTTTTTTTTTTTTTTACTTCTTTTTGTTTTTTTTGGTGTTTTTTTGTGTTTTTTTTTTTTTTTTGTGTTTTTTGTTTTTTTTTGAGTTTTTAAAACCAAACAATCCTATCCTATTGCTATGGCTATTTTCTAGCCAAGTATCAAAGGAAGCACACTACTATGCCAGATGAGATGACACTGAGTTATTGCCTAATAGAAATCCAACCCCTACTGAATTTTGCCACTTCGGCCTTTGCTATGGATATGTGCGCCACTAAGCGCAGAACACAGCGGTCGCAAGTCTCACTACAAATTGCTCAGAATTGGCAAGTACATGCACTGCAGAAACTACAGCCACCAGCAGATCAACCAGAAATCAAATATATAGAACGCTACTGTAGGCTTCAAGAAGCTGTTTGTATTCTCCTATGGCTATTTTCTAGCCAAGTATCAAAGGAAGCACACTACTATGCCAGATGAGATGACACTGAGTTATTGCCTAATAGAAATCCAACCCCTACTGAATTTTGCCACTTCGGCCTTTGCTATGGATATGTGCGCCACTAAGCGCAGAACACAGCGGTCGCAAGTCTCACTACAAATTGCTCAGAATTGGCAAGTACATGCACTGCAGAAACTACAGCCACCAGCAGATCAACCAGAAATCAAATATATAGAACGCTACTGTAGGCTTCAAGAAGCTGTTTGTATTCTCCTATGGCTATTTTCTAGCCAAGTATCAAAGGAAGCACACTACTATGCCAGATGAGATGACACTGAGTTATTGCCTAATAGAAATCCAACCCCTACTGAATTTTGCCACTTCGGCCTTTGCTATGGATATGTGCGCCACTAAGCGCAGAACACAGCGGTCGCAAGTCTCACTACAAATTGCTCAGAATTGGCAAGTACATGCACTGCAGAAACTACAGCCACCAGCAGATCAACCAGAAATCAAATATATAGAACGCTACTGTAGGCTTCAAGAAGCTGTTTGTATTCTCCTATGGCTATTTTCTAGCCAAGTATCAAAGGAAGCACACTACTATGCCAGATGAGATGACACTGAGTTATTGCCTAATAGAAATCCAACCCCTACTGAATTTTGCCACTTCGGCCTTTGCTATGGATATGTGCGCCACTAAGCGCAGAACACAGCGGTCGCAAGTCTCACTACAAATTGCTCAGAATTGGCAAGTACATGCACTGCAGAAACTACAGCCACCAGCAGATCAACCAGAAATCAAATATATAGAACGCTACTGTAGGCTTCAAGAAGCTGTTTGTATTCTCCTATGGCTATTTTCTAGCCAAGTATCAAAGGAAGCACACTACTATGCCAGATGAGATGACACTGAGTTATTGCCTAATAGAAATCCAACCCCTACTGAATTTTGCCACTTCGGCCTTTGCTATGGATATGTGCGCCACTAAGCGCAGAACACAGCGGTCGCAAGTCTCACTACAAATTGCTCAGAATTGGCAAGTACATGCACTGCAGAAACTACAGCCACCAGCAGATCAACCAGAAATCAAATATATAGAACGCTACTGTAGGCTTCAAGAAGCTGTTTGTATTCTCCTATGGCTATTTTCTAGCCAAGTATCAAAGGAAGCACACTACTATGCCAGATGAGATGACACTGAGTTATTGCCTAATAGAAATCCAACCCCTACTGAATTTTGCCACTTCGGCCTTTGCTATGGATATGTGCGCCACTAAGCGCAGAACACAGCGGTCGCAAGTCTCACTACAAATTGCTCAGAATTGGCAAGTACATGCACTGCAGAAACTACAGCCACCAGCAGATCAACCAGAAATCAAATATATAGAACGCTACTGTAGGCTTCAAGAAGCTGTTTGTATTCTCCTATGGCTATTTTCTAGCCAAGTATCAAAGGAAGCACACTACTATGCCAGATGAGATGACACTGAGTTATTGCCTAATAGAAATCCAACCCCTACTGAATTTTGCCACTTCGGCCTTTGCTATGGATATGTGCGCCACTAAGCGCAGAACACAGCGGTCGCAAGTCTCACTACAAATTGCTCAGAATTGGCAAGTACATGCACTGCAGAAACTACAGCCACCAGCAGATCAACCAGAAATCAAATATATAGAACGCTACTGTAGGCTTCAAGAAGCTGTTTGTATTCTCCTATGGCTATTTTCTAGCCAAGTATCAAAGGAAGCACACTACTATGCCAGATGAGATGACACTGAGTTATTGCCTAATAGAAATCCAACCCCTACTGAATTTTGCCACTTCGGCCTTTGCTATGGATATGTGCGCCACTAAGCGCAGAACACAGCGGTCGCAAGTCTCACTACAAATTGCTCAGAATTGGCAAGTACATGCACTGCAGAAACTACAGCCACCAGCAGATCAACCAGAAATCAAATATATAGAACGCTACTGTAGGCTTCAAGAAGCTGTTTGTATTCTCCTATGGCTATTTTCTAGCCAAGTATCAAAGGAAGCACACTACTATGCCAGATGAGATGACACTGAGTTATTGCCTAATAGAAATCCAACCCCTACTGAATTTTGCCACTTCGGCCTTTGCTATGGATATGTGTGCCACTAAGAGCTAAACACAACGGTAGCAAGTCCCCCTGCTAATTCCTCACAAAATGGTAAAAGATGCAAATTAAAATAAAAAAAGTAGAACGTTATTGTAGCCCTAAGAAGGGCTGTTGGGTTCTTTGAGAATCACTCCTGCCTAACAGTAAGCTAATAGAACACCCTAACGCTTTCCCTGACCAGCAGCAGCTCTCTCCCTAGCGGCATCCAGAGACAGAATGATCCGAGCAGCGCGGCCAGCGGCTAGTCTATCCCAGGGTCACCTGATCTGGCCAGCCAACCACTGCTATCGACGTGTAAGGGTACCACGTCATGCTGGGTGGAGTGCAGAGTCTCCTGGCTTGTGATTGGCTCTGTTTCTGGCCGCCAAAAAGCAAAACGGCGGGAGCTGCCATTTTCTCGAGCGGGCGAAGTATTCGTCCGAGTAACGAGCAGTTTCGAGTACCCTAATGCTCGACCGAGCATCAAGCTCGGACGAGCATGTTCGCTCATCTCTAGACATTATTAAAGAGCTTGGCTTTCACTGAGACAAGTTCTTTATTTCTACAATCCCTTTCCCATCTCCAAGATTTAACCCTGATAACAAAATAATTATGTGTTCTACCATGGATTTCCTAAGGAATCTATCCACACTGCTCTACAATGAAACCATCCCAGCCACAATTAAGTGAATTGCAGGTCAAGATCCCATGGTATTGATTGCATTGACTGATTATTTCTGCCTAAGCAGTTGTATAGCTTTTAGAGTGATGTTAATTCTACCAAAGTTAAAGCAGGCCATCCTCTTGAACTTTTGAAGGCCTACAATTATGACCATTACCATAAAGAGCTTTCTCTTTGTCAAATCAGTTCAATAATAGGAACAATAAGGAGAGAATAAGAAAGTTTTCTTTGGAACTAAATTTCAGAAAACCTCACACTTTTAGGTCATCAATAGGACTTCTGCCCAATTGACTCCTGAATTGCCAAATTTAACTTAAAGAAATAGGTGAGGTATTTTTTTTCTTTCTTCCTTTCAAGGATTGAAATGACTTCCTCCTAAAGAGTGATTGATTCACTTTTTAAAGATAGTGGAGTAAGTGCTATTTAGAAATACATATACAAAGGAGTTTTACTTGACTTTTTAAGAATTTTACCAGTCTGTGTCATTCATGAAGGTATGTCCTGACCTCCAGACAGGGATGTACAGAAACGGAAAAGTTGGCTGCACTGTTTCTGTATTTCCCATTGAAGTCACAGAAACATTGTAGCACAACAAGCTACATTCTTCCCATAATAATCCTCATTTCTATCGTGACATTATATTCTGCAGAGTTTCACAAATCATAAGATATATATACAAACAAAATAAGACATAACAGAAGAATAACATAGTCATATGAAACTATAGGATTGAGGACCCTGCACACAAGAGCTTACACTCTATGAGATATAGTTCAGGAACTACAAAAAAGTAATGTCTTTCTGTTTCCTGAATTTCTGTCCAACTTTTAAACGTGACTTATGACTGGTTTCAAGAATATCTGTACTTAATAATATACTCTATGATAATGGAATCAAGGCATGCTCTATTAATGCATACCCTATCATATTTAACTTCAGATATTCAAATACCAAGTTTGTGTGGACTTGCTAAATTGTTCTTTGTGCAGTGTTCTGGGTATAGTAGTGCCCAATGTCATACATAGTCAAATACGGCATTTAGTTCTGTCCTACCTCCTGCAGTAAACAGTTTTCTTCCACTATCATTAAAAGATTATTTTCAAATGTTCCTATAATGTCTATGAAGAAGTACATGCAGAGTAAATTACTGTGATTATGGAGAACATATTACTGACAGGATGCTTTTGGCATGATAATAGCTTTGTGGTTTAAAAGCCGTCTTGTTCAATAAACTTACTCCGTTCCATTTTTTTTTGGAAAGTAGTGATCCTAAACATGTCCCTTAATTACATTGCTACACTGTTGCTTTAGGAAGGAGGAGGACAAATGCTTTACATTTCTAGACTTATCTCTATCAAGACAATACATAGTTGAAGGCTGGTTTACATGATCAGGTGTTTACAGACAAAGCCAGAAATTGAGTTTAACCCCTTATCACCGACACTAGTTTTCAGCTCAATGACCAGACTCGATTTTTCAAATCTGACATGTCTGACGATAATTAGTTATAACTTCGGAACGCTTGAACATATCCGGGTGATTTTGAGAATGTTTTCTCGTGACACATTGTACTTCATGTTAGTTATAAAATTTAAGTGATAAGTTTTGCGTTTCGTTCTGAAAAAAAGTGAAAATTTGGCAAAAGTTTGTAAAAATTCTTCATTTTCCAAGTTTGAAATGTTCTGGTTTCCAGACAAGATGTAAAACTACCCAAAAAGTTTGATAATTAACATTTACAGAATATCTGCTTTATGTTGAGATGATATTTTATGCTTCCGGTCATTTTTCTAGGATGTTATGAGGTGCAGAACTTTAGGTGCGATTTTTCTTATTTTCATGAAAATTGCCAAAACTCACATTTTGAGGGACAACTCAGCTTTCAAGTGACTTTGAGAGGCCTAAATAATAGTAAAACCACATAAATTACCCCACTATAGAAAGTTCACCCCTCAACATATGTAAAACAACTTCTATTAAGTCTATTAACCGTTTAAGTGTTTCACATGGGTTAAAAAATATGGACCTGCGATTTAGAAACTATAGAATTTTTTTGGAAAATACATTAATTTAGGCCAAAACTGACATTTTCAGAATAAATTAAATGATGAAACGCACTGCAACGCTTGATTCCCAATTCCTCCCGAGTGTACTGATACCACATATGTGGTGGTAAACTTCTGTACGGGCGCACGGCCGAGTATAGAATGAATGGAGGCGCCATTCACAGCAGATTTGTATTGTCACATTGTACGACCTATAAATTTTTTTTTTTTGGTAATGCGAACATATGAGGTCTTATTATGTACGGGATGAGACACAATGTATAGATAATTTATTTTGGGAGTCTAAAGCTTATTCATGAGATTTTATTAACTATTTCAAGGGGGACACAAACAAAATCATCAATTTTTATTTTGGATTGTTAGCATTTTTTTCCCCCCGCTCACCGTAACGTAAAAATTATATTTTATCTTTATTCTCTGGTTCACTACGATTGCGGTGATACCTCATTTATACAGTTTTTCTTATTTTTGCTAAATTTTCCTGAGCAAAACCAACATTAGAGAAAATCGCATTGTTTTTACTATTGACAACTTTTCAGGGCCATAACTTCTGTATTTTTCTGTTGTCAGATCTGGTTGAGGGCTTATTTTTTGTGAAAACAGTTGTTCTTTTCAGTCATATCATATTTGGGAACGTAACTTTTTTTGATCACTTTTTAGAACATTTTTTGTGATGGTGTTTGATGGAGAATTGAATATTATGGGAAGTTTTTCGAGTTTTTTTTTTACGTAGTTCACCGAGCGGGTTCAATATTGATTTAGATTTATTGTACAGATTAATACGGATGTGGTGATACCAAATATAAACGTGTTTTTGTGTTTTATTTACTTTATTTGCATTTTATGTGTTACTGGGGAGATTATGGGACTTTTATTTTATTTATTTATTTAATTATATTATAAAAAGATTTAATTTTTTTTTTACATTTTTTTACATTTTCTACTTCTTTTTATTTACCGTATATACTCGAGTATAAGCCGACCCGAGTATAAGCCGAGACCCCTAATTCTACCACCAAAAACTGGAAAAACCTATTGACTCGAGTATAAGCCGAGGGTGTAGTATACAGCCAGCCTGCCCCCTGTAGTATACAGCCAGCCTGCCCCCTGTAGTATACAGCCAGCCTGCCCCCAAGTAGTATACAGCCTGCCCCAATAGTAGTATAGAGCCTGCCCCAATAGTAGTATACAGCCTGCCCCAATAGTATTATACAGCCTGCCCCAATAGTAGTATACAGCCTGCCCCAATAGTAGTATGCAGCCTGCCCCAATAGTAGTATGCACCCTGCCCCAATAGTAGTATACAGCCTGCCCCAATAGTAGTATACAGCCTGCCCCAATAATAGTATGCAGCCTGCCCCAATAGTAGTATGCAGCCTGCCCCAATAGTAGTATGCAGCCTGCCCCAATAGTAGTATACAGCCTGCCCCAATAGTAGTATACAGCCTACCCCAATAGTAGTATACAGCCTGCCCCAATAGTAGTATACAGCCTGCCCCAATAGTAGTATACACCCTGCCCCAATAGTAGTATGCAGCCTGCCCCAATAGTAGTATACAGCCTGCCCCAATAGTAGTATACAGCCTGCCCCAATAGTAGTATACAGCCTGCCCCAATAGTAGTATGCAGCCTGCCCCAATAGTAGTATACAGCCTGCCCCCAGTATGCCAAGTGAATTAAAAAAAACAAACTTAATACTCACCCTCCGACGATACTCACCTTTGATGCTCGGCACGGCTCCCGGTCCTCGGCGGTGGCTCCCGGTCCTGGCGGCGGCTTCTGAACCTTGGTGGCAGCTCCTCTCTTCTTTCTTCACTGGCGGCTCCCGGTCACTTTGCTTACGGGCGCACACTATGATGCGGCAGTGTCGCCGCCGATGACGTCATCAGCGGAGACAGCGCCGCATCTCAGTGTGCGCCCGTCGGCCGCCAGTGAAGAAAGAAGAGAGGAGCGGAGCCGCTGCAGAGAATCGGGAGCTGCCGCCGAGGATCCGGACACCGGAGGGTGAGTATTATTTTTTTTTTTTGACTCGGTTTTTTTTTTTTTAGTTGACTCGTGTATAAGCCGAGGTGAGGTTTTTCAGCACATTTTTTGTGCTGAAAATCTCGGCTTATACACGAGTATATATGGTACTTTATTTGCATTTTATGTGTTACTGGGGAGATTATGGGACTTTTATTTTATTTATTTAATTATATTATAAAAAGATTAAATTTTTTTAAAACTTTTTTTACATTTTCTACACTTGTATTGCAGTGTATAGTGTAAGTAACTGAGCATGCTGAGCATGCTCAGTTACACACAGCCGGGTCCTGCCAGGAGGCGGAACCCGGCACAGAGAGGAGCCGACAGCCCCGGGTCACTCGTTGGAACTCGGGGCTGAGGCAGGAGGGATCGGATCCCCCGGTAAGCTCACCGGGGGGGTCCGATCCACGGGGGACACACCTGCACGCCGCGGTCATGCTTGACCGCGGCGTGTAAGGGGTTAAACACCCGGGATCGGAGTTTTTCCGATCCCGGGTGTTAGTGCCGGGTCTGGGCTGTGATATCACAGCCCGACACCGGCACCAGCAAGACCCGGTGTCCCGAAATCTTCTTCTGACGCGCTGCCGTAGAAAGGCGTACGCGTCAGAAGAAGTACCCTTAATGACCGACGTAAAAAGCCGATACGGCGGTCATTACGGGGTTAATAAAATGTATCCCTTCATAGCTGATTTAGTTTTCAAAAACTGCATTAAACATCAAAAACCAGAATGTTCTACCTGACTAAGCTATTGAATTTCTTAATATTTAGGGTTGAATTTTTTTGCATCTTAATGACTACATGGGAGCCCAAATAATAGACACAATAACTATTATGATATGAGGACATTTGTCAAATTTTCATTTTATATTTGTGGCTATTAGAGATGAGTGAATCATCCAAGATTTGATTCACAATTTCTTTGCTGAATTTTAGTGAAGATTAGATTCAGGTCCGAATTAGTTCTTTATAAACCAATGTTGCTCCTGAACATTGATTTTTTTTAATAAAAAAATTTTGTAAATGTTTTAATCATTTTTCATTTTCTCACCACATTTTAAGCTTTTTCCATTTTCAAAACTTGGGAATATTGTCCCTTATTGGAGGCAGGTGCAGTTTAAACACAGTGGGGCTCATTTACTAAGGGTCCGTGGAGTGCATTTTTGCGTCGGGTTTTCATTTTGCGCCGCATTTAACATGGGATTTTGACGCACGCGATTGGATTTTGGCACATTAACACTGGCTTGTTCGCGACAAATCGTGGGGCGGGCCGTCGGACAACTCGACGGATTCAGACTAGGCGCAAGACTTAACATTTCGAATTGTGTCAAAAGACATGCAATTACAAGCACCAGGAAGAAGAAGGTGAACTCCAGCGGACCTCGGTGGGGAAGCGACGGATGCAGGAACCTGGGCGCACAAGCTCCGTGAATCACAACGGACTTCATCCTCGTCGGACTGTCCGAATCATGGATTTTGTTGGGTTTTCCAAGGTTTTCGGGATTTACGCCGCTTTGACAGGTATTTATCTGGGGATTGTGTTTCACACGATTGTTGCACAGCTGCGCTGGCTTTCATGCGACAGAAATCGCACTCCTCTTCTCCAACTGGCTGTATGCTACACCAGGGTTGTGGCCCAGGCATAGCATACATTTGTCTGCATGATGCCTTACTTTGTTGAAAACAAATTGGTAGTATTTTGGTAAAACATTTTGTTTGACCAGAATCCAGGAATGCCCTAATTCCCATTTAATCATTTATGTTTTGCTCTTAGAACCTTTTTTTATTGTTGCGATCATAATCTATAATCGTTATAGAATTCTACATTAACATGAACTCTTCTATATTACATTAACTCTTCTATCAAATAGGGCAAGAAAAACAGAAAGAGTTATGAAATTAAGTCTTATGATAAAATAAGTGGGACATAAAGTATTTTATGCTATTTGTGATGTTTTTCTTTCTTGCTTCCTAGAATCGCAGTCATATTTCCTACTCTAAATAAGCTGCGCATCAGACAGATATATATATATATGTTTCCTAAAAATGATCGAAAGATTTAAGATTATAGCATCTGATGTGAGCGCTATTCTGAGAAGCTGTGTGAGTGATGAGGACATTTGTTAAATTGGCTTGTCACACTTCTTATCAAGACTCTTAAATAATCATTAACAATGATCCTTAAATACGTTAAGAATAATTCATTAAAATATTTCTAAATCTGTCTCGTCTGTCAACTGAGGAACTTTTCTCCAAAACCTGATTAGCATTTTCTATTTATAATGCGGTTTTGGCTACATTCTGAGCATTGCTACAAAAGCTTGGATCAGTTTTCTTTGAAGGGCAGGTCAAATTTGTAATTCTGCCCATATTACTTAGATCATAGTGTGGAATATTCTTTACAGCGTTCAAATTTCACTTAAATTTAACTAGTCATCATATTGCTTTATTTATATGTGTTAGGATGTACAGTTTGTATGGAAAATATATTCAGCATTATGTGAGAATTATTTTATTCATGGTAGCTCAAAGGTTAGCACTGTTGCCATGTGTCACTTAAATAGTGAGTTTAATTCTGACCAAGGGGAACATCTTTGTGGAGATTGTTTGTTCTCCCTAAGTTAGCATTGGTGTCCTCAGGTTACTCCACTTCCACCCACACCAAAAAATATGTACTATAATACTGCAGCTCATCTTTTGTATCCCAGAGTACAGTTACATTATGATACCTGCATGGACTCAGAAGCTGAGCCCATGTGAAAAGCCTACTACCTCAACACCAAGCCAGTGTTAAAGGACAACTACCACCAGGATCGTGGTGGTAGGATTGTAAATCAAGCACACTGACATACTGGTGTGTGTTCCCTCTGGCAGGATCCACTTTTCTATAACCTTCATTTGCCATTGTTTTTAAGAATAAAAGATTACAAAAATTATACAAATGAGCCTGATTGGGCTCCACGCTTCTTTAAAACCCCCTCAGACTCATTTGTATAATTTTAAAATCCTTTTTTGTAAAAACCAGGGAATAAGAAGCTAAAAGAAGAGAAGATCCTGCACACACCAGCATTTAAGTATGCTTGGTTTACAATGCTTCATCCTGGTGGTTGACCCTTTCATGACCTGTGATGTAATAGCACTTCACGGCTTGGCTGCGGGTGCATGGAGAGGGCTCATGGGCACTGTGAAAGCCGTAAAATCCAAGCCCACAAGAAAACGGCGCAAATGCGATAAATACATCACTATGAAGTGCAGTTTGTTACGCAGAAAACATGCCACCACACAGCTCTTTATGTGTAAAAAAAGCTATAGATTTTTGATTGTGGGGAGTGAAAAATAGAAATGAAAAAACAAAAAAGGACCAGGTCCTTAAAGGGTTAACACAGTTTAACCCTATACTGACCTCAGAATCCAAAGAGTTCTATAAAGCAAAAAAACCAATGCATTGCATCAACAGCAGGGGACCTAACATGTTGACACCCCTAAGTATGGAAATATTTAACAGGAACATTTTAGACAATAGCAACTCCTAGTCTTTTTCCCAAAACAAAAATTAAACTCTGTATTTGTCTCATCCCAATACTTCCAAACACTTTAGAATGTTGAAAAAAAAATTGTTTTAGTATCAGTGCAATAATAATCACAGATTATTATTATAATTAACTCCTTAGGGACCAGGCCATATTTTACTTTGCTTTTCCATTTTTCACCCCTCCATAACTGTTTTGTTTTTCTGTACGGTATGAGGGCTTGTTTTCTGTGTAACAAATTGTACTTTGTAGTGACAGCATTTTATATTCCATGCCATGCACTGGGAAGCTAGAAAAAATTCTAAATACAATGAAATAGTAGAAAATACGCACTTGCGCATTTTGCTTGTGGACACCTACTTTATTCCATGGGTTGGTACGATCACCGGGATACTAGTTTTATTAAGTTTTAATAGATTTTTTAAAAATTAAAACCTTTTGTGCACAAACTATTTTCTTCATTTTGCACTATTCTGACGCTAATTACATTTTCATACTTTGGCATATGGACATTTATAAGGTGTCATTTTTTGTGGCACATGATGACGTTTAAATTACTACCATTTTGGGGACTGTATGATCTTTTGATCACTGTTTATAACATTTTACTATAGTATTGCAGTATGCATGGCTAACATAAATTTCATTACTTTGTAACTTGTTCCCTAGCCCCATTACCAACCTTTATCGTCCCAGTAGGCCTGCCAGCAACCTGCTGACTGGCTCTTGTCTTTAACTTAGGTTTCTTAACTCTGCGAGTCAGGACCCACAATGCACCTGGTATCAGACAGCAGCAAGATACTGTAAGGTGATTTGGACCAAGCAATGTGATTAAGTAGCTGGAGCTTGTTGAGGAATATAGATATTATCTTTGTCAGCCAATCCTGACAAAGTATATAACATAATCAAAAAAGCAACTCATGAATATCTTATCCTATAAACGTGTAATCTAGCATTTCCCTTCATGTACTGATCTCTGGTTGGCTACCCATGTCACCTCATTTATTGTCTATCAATTGTGAATTGTAAACTTTTCATTCACATCTAAAAAAAATGCACTAAAATATTTTCATTGAATCCTCCTGTTACAATGTTACATAACTGAAAAGTGATGGCAGATGCTTTTTAAACGATCTTAGAAACACAAGCTAATGAAAGAAGCTAATAGTGTAGAACGGGCATTTAACTATTTTTCATATAGGTTGACCTGATTAAAGGGTTTGTCTGTGATTTAAATAAAAATAAAAAAAATAAAAAAAATATATATATATATATATATATATCTTGGGGGGGCCTATTAAAACACCTTATACTCACCTCTTCTGGTTCTTCCATTCGTCTGCAGCGCTTCACCTTATTGGCCGGCAGTGTCGTCTCGACCAAGCTGCTCCTCCGACAGTATTAGTTATAGTGTGTAGCAGGCACAGTAGAACAAGTATTAGAATTAATTCCAGTTCATCTACATTTTGGTCTCTTACATGATATGCCATTGCATTGGAATTCCCTACTTTATCAGTGAAGGATGTATCATTTTTTACACCAATGTCACTAGATAAATATTTTATTGATGCTTTGTAACATTTTCCAATAGTTTCTAAAAGCAATGTCATTCTAACTGTACCTTTTTATCATTACAGTTGTTCAACATATAAAAAGACACAATATTGTCTTAAAGAGAGAACTTGGAGAAGGAGCATTTGGCAAAGTGTTCCTTGCAGAATGTTATAACTTGTACCCTGAACAGGATAAGATACTTGTTGCAGTAAAGGTAATCCATTCCCAGTTAACTGGCACTTTTAAAGTAAAGAAAATAGTTTTTTTAGATTAAGGTTAGAGGTGTTTAGTACGGTTGGAATTTGTGACATTAAATGATCATAGATGTAAGAATAATAATTAAAGGGGTATTCCGGGAATATGAACGTCTGATACCAAAACCCATAATGCTATAAATAAATGAATACAACAAAACTTAATGCCATTAATCACAAAGCAGAGCTTAAATAGTTTGCTTTTGTGATCACAAAATTTTATGAACTTTATAAAGCATGTGGACATGTGATGCAGGACATGTGACCAGCGACTATCTTCTGTCCTGTGTCTTAGTCAGAGGGAGAAAATCAATGGATGGTTTAAAGGGCCAGTAGCATTTTAATTCTTAATTTTACTGTATGTCCACAACATTTTTCTGCTAAAGGGAGTATTCTTCTGCTGAAACCCCCGCAGATCGCGAGAACAAGGGGTCCGACCGACCCCTCGCCGCTCCTCAGACTAATGGAGCAGAAGGCCGAGCATGACTGTTTTGCTCCATTAATCTCTATGGAGCTGACGGAGATCGGTGAGCACATCGCTCTGCAATTTCCAACTGCTCCATAGAGATTAATGGAGCAGAACGCGCGGCTGTCTGCTCCAAGGGGTCGGTTGGACCACTCGTTGGACAGCACTGAGACCCCCACTGATCAGCAAGTGAGGTCCTATCCCATGCTTTATAGGAAAACCCCTTTAATGACTCATTTGAATATGAATTGTGCTTATTCCTGGAATCTATGGTATTAAAAATGATCTTTTCCAATCTTAGCTGACCAAAGTACTTAAAAGAAATATACCATCGAAATCAAATCAAGCATAGATAAACCATGGATGCTTATTCATAGATCCAGGAACTATGACTGTGGTAATCGTTTTATATTTGTTATCCATGGCCACATTCCTTCTAAAATCAACTTTTGACATTATGCTTATTAACCTGAAGGGATATTGGGGGGGGGCTGTTACCAGAGCCCCTCTATGCTGTAGCTTCCAAGGCTGTTGCACTGCCTCATTATCTTCCCTGCTCCCTCAACACTTCTCCCTTGCTCTGCCTGCTGTGATCTCAGGCAGCATAGGAAGTTTCAGGACACAGTGGGAGGGGGAAGTGCTCCTTGCAAAGTGTAACAGCATTTAAAACTGCAGCACAAAGGAAATCTGGTAATGCCCCCACAGCCCTTCAGACAAATTAGCATAATTTACAGTTTGGTTTTAGAAGGAGGGAGCCATGAATAACAAATATAAGAAGAGTTCCCTAGTCTCAGTGCCTGGAGTTATAGGTAAGTCTTGATTTTGATGGTATATTTCCTTAATTTTGTTTTCTTATCATGTTGAATTTCCTTTGTGATAACTTGACTCTCAGAAATCTCTTCTGAATTCCATATTGCTGTTAAGACTGATAGAAGCTCATTGGATTGAAGGTGATAGTAGTGAGTCACAGCAGCTTGGTCTCAATAACAGCGAATTGCAATGCAGTCTGCAGAATAATTAGAATAATAGAATATTGCAGGTCACCTAAAGACCACAAACAGTGTTTGTCTTGTCTATGTACTGTACACACTGAACTACTGATTTATACAAAGTTTATTGAAAGGTTACATAAGTTTTAAGCTTTTAAAGCATAGGCTGTACACAAATGTTATATTTTATTCAAAGATGCTGTGCGGCCTATAAAATGCTTGTGAAAGGGAAGTATCAAAATTATTTTAAAAAGGCACCACCACCACCAATCCCCCACTGCTGATGTGTCTACTCCTTCTAGATCTCCTGCTACAGTTTCCTAGTTCCTGTTAGCACACACATGTAAGCACTATACCAATGCCTGACTGGTTCAGGTACTTGCTAAGCTAGTGAATGCTGGCTCTTTCTTATTTTACACGTTTTAGCCATTCTGGCTCTCTAAAAGAATTGCTGGAGGACACCTCCTTTACCATCCAAATGTAGACGTGCACGTTGGTTAGTAATCATCATTATAGGCAGCACTTTTAGTGTTAGGCTCTTTGTCCATTCTGAAATTGTAAAAAGAACTAAATGTACAGTATTTAGAAACAATATTAGAAAACATTTTGTACCCATCCTTTCTTGATGATCAGATTGTACCAGGATGGCACACATTATCAGCCTAGGACATCATGTAACCCATTCAATGGAGAATATGAAATAAATGCAGTGAGTGGGAGTCATCATGTGCTTTTTTTACCTATGTGCAATGATGAGACCAGGCTCCATCTTCCATGTCCCCCCTCCCTCATATCGGCCTCTCTGACTTCTTCTCTTGCCGTTTCCTGGTTGCCTGGCAACACTAACAGCTTTGTATTCCACAGATCCCAGATCGCTTTTATTATGTTTTTTTTCCCCTTATGTTAAAGGCTTACATTCTGCTTTTTATGCAACATTTGCATATTCCTAAATATTGTACAACTTCATATGCACTATTTCTATTCACAGAATTATTAATATGATGAGTGTCATGGTAAAACTAATTATCAGTATTTTCATTTTTGCAGACATTAAAAGATGCCAGTGACAATGCCCGAAAAGACTTTCATCGGGAGGCAGAGTTGTTGACCAACCTACAACACGAACACATTGTAAAGTTTTATGGTGTTTGTGTAGAGGGTGATCCTCTCATCATGGTGTTTGAGTACATGAAACATGGAGACCTGAACAAATTCCTAAGGTAATAAAATACGGCCAAAATTTCCTGTTTCTTCAGTTTACAAAAACACATACAACATGTTTCTGTATTCCTTTTATGCTTTTCCATGTGGGAGGTCAAAAAAGGTTTCAGATCTGTGTTGTTTCCCAAGGGAAAAACTTTTGTGATCAACACAAAATTGGCATACAAGAGACTTGGTTGTCACATGAACAGCATTGTTTTTTTACCAGTATTTGTTCTGGATACTCTGATGACTCTGCCGAAGCTGCTTATATTGTGGCTGGTATTTTTAAGTCCCATGACCTGCAATCACCTGTATTTTTGTGGATCTAAGGTGGCAACCCTAGTATGGGCTAATATTTCTGTGACTCAAAATTACTCGGGGCAGTATAATTGTTAGGAAACCTTCATAGACCCATTATTACTGGTTTTCTGGAGATGTATTCTACTTAAAAAAGAAGAGGGCAAGTATATGTAATATCAGGTGAAATAACAAATCTGGTAAGGGGGTGGTCTTCTCAAAGCCTGTCTGCCATCTGTGTTGACTGCTGCTGCAGCTTGCTAGACAGATTTGAAACATAATGAATGAGGATATGAGGATGAGGACAATGATCGGTATTCATCATTAGGCAGGCGCATTTCAATAGTTATGACTGCCTTTGGAGCAGTTTTAAGTGACATTGACCCTTCAATAAATCTCTCAGCAGTTTTTTTTAAAATAATCGCAAGACGAGTAAAATAAGCACAATCACATAGACCAGGGGGAGAGGAGAGACTGTGAAAAAAATGGCAAGTCATAAATGTGGTCAGGGGATTTAGATTTTAACAACAGGCTTCCTACTTTGGGAACAAGTAGTCCGTCCCTTTGCGTTGTGTGTGAAAAATTGGACTCACTCTGTTCAACAATTACAATATTTAAAATGATCTTTATATTAACATACTATATAAATTATCCCTTTTTAATCTAAAATCCATTTAATATGGAAGTTTTGCAACCAATTGAGGAGTCATACACGTGACCATAAATGGAGGCCATAAGCCAACCGCTATAAACGATTACTAGCTCACCATGTGAAGTACTAATATACCCTGTTTGCAGACTGACAGTTGTGTGTAGGAAGCCTTAGATGATAAATTCATTAATACAATACATACATAAACTTACTTATTCATGCACACAATGACACACAAGTTAGTGCGCCCGATGTCCACCAGGTGTCGCTGCGGTGCCGAGGTCCATCGGAGTTCGCTGGATCACACTATCCTATATTGGGTGCAGGTAAGCGCGTGTCAAGCGACACATTTTTTTTTTTTAAATTCTGGATTTTTTCCAAATCCATGGGGTTTTCCGATGGCCACACCCCCGATTTCCGTCGCGTGCATGGCGGCGCCGATGCGCCACAATCCGATCGCGTGCACCAAAAACCTGGGGCAATTCGGCGCAAATCGGTAATTTTCGGGAAACATAGCAATTCGGGCCCTTAGTAAATGTGCCCCATTGTCTTGCAGTTTAATTACACACACAGCAAAGTATTTAATTATACTCTCTTACACAGTACTAACCTATGTTGAAGTGGTACATATCTTCATGCCCACCATCCAGGGCATCCATGAAAGGGCCAGCATCACATGATTCTGCAGCAGAGGAGGAGAAGGACACAGGTGCCCCTCCTGCACATACTCCCCTCATTTCTGTGACCTCCAATATGTGCTGCCGGGCTGTGGAGGAGAGCTGCCACGCTGTTAGTTGACTAGATGTGGGGGAAAGCGCTAGCTCTGTGCCATGCTTCTCTCCGGCTTGCTGATCCAGCTATAAATGTGTGTACCTGTTTGGGCGAGCCAGAGAATGCCGTCTGGATGCCACTCCTGGCAGTGGTTCTATGTATAAGCCCCTATTTCTGAGTAGCAGGAAGAGGCCATAGTGATGCAATGCAATTTTTTAGCCACTTTTTTACACCACAAAAGTCAATAAAATCCTATGATCCATATCATCCAATATAATAATTTCTTTTTCAATGCCTATTATATACCATAACAGACCAAGTTGTAGACCCTACTGCCGGGACAGATAAACCTACATACTCCAGTCTTCAGATATACCCGTTAGCCGTAATGCGGCTGGGAATTTGTACACCAACACCTGTCTGCATAGAATTCTGCTATTACCTGCAGCAGTTCCTGAGCAGGCTATAATTAGTGTGTTAATATGCAGTGTGGTGGCAGACATGGCATAAGAAGGGAAGAAGTCCCAATTCTTGGCACTAACACTATGTATGCTGTATTAATAAATTCCAAAAGAGACCAGGGGTCCAAAAAGTAACACATGCTGCTTAGGGGATATGAAAGTTTAAGCTTTTCATATGGCTACATTTTTTTGCTGTGCGCTTTGTGGCAATAAGGTTCCCATTTTTGCTATGTGGTCCATGGTTCCTGCAAGAAGGATTCTCTAAATAATTAAATGACACATGCAAAAGTAGAGAAAAATGTCAGGATCAGCTAACATATGAAAACACAGAGCTTAGGCATTATGGACTGTGGACATACAAGCACGTTTCAAGGAGATCTAACAGAGTAATAGGTTTGCAATATAATTCTTATAGGGCAGTCAGACAATATTGAATATTTAGCAAATAAAATGCTAAAGTTGCATAGTCTTACCCACAATATTGTCATAACAGATTTGTTTTTAAAGAACAGGCTCATCTCAGTACATGTTCTAACATTTATTAAACACTACAGTATTTGCTGCAGAACACTACAGTTAAAGGTTAAAATAGGTTTAGCACAAGATATCTGCATTAAGCAGCTCATCAGCACCACTATATCTGTTCTGTATGAAGACAAAATAAAACATGGCCAGATATAAACCATGTAGTCATAGCACAACGGCTAGCAAAGCAGCTAGGGGTCCAAAATAGTATGATATACATTGAAACATTTCTAAAATAACAAGTGCCACGCATAGCTTCATAAATAACCAGTGAAAGTGTGTTCTTCACTGTTCTTTAGTTGAACATAGTGTATAACGTATTATTTTAGTGTAAGTATTTTTCATTAACAACTCTATATCAATGGTGAAAAATTCACTAAATATTTTTTAGATTTTACATTACTTTTAATACTTGCAGATATACCTCAACATGCATATGATTTGATAATATGTACACAAAAACACACACACACAATGGGGGTCATTTATTGCCAGGGTATAGTATTGTTATGCCTTCTCAATCCCCCCCCCTCCCCGGCACAGCCCCTGGAATCAAGAGTCTCCGTTTGTGATTATTTCAGGGCTTCTACGCCAGATTTGTGGGCTAGAAACCCTAATAAATAACCCCCAATATATTTACACCCCGCAATTCGAAATATGTTCAAATAATTGGCCAGCATGACATACAAATCATATGTACATTTTAAAAAATATTATGGTGGTCATATTTGTACAAAGAACAAATCATGTTACATACCTGACAAGTCATTTATTCATAGCTCCATGTGTCAAATAAAACACCATCATGCCCCAGGGGAATACAACGGGAGAAAATTGCAAAAATTCAAAAATGATATACATTGCATTTAAGGGGTATTCCTATGAAGACAAGATTCTTAAATATACTCAGAATAACAAAACAACACATTCTCCAATTCACTGTTATTACCAAAAATACAACATTCCACAGATATAATTCCAACATATCTCTATCAGTGCTGGTGTATAAAATTTTGGTTGCCTCGGGATCCAACTGTAAGTCTTCTGACTATGGTCAGCTTCTGAATAGCTTCTCTTGTCTGCATGGCTACAGTGCTCTCTTCCCCCTGCCCCTGCTTACAAGACTAGCTCAGACACAGACACTTCCTGCGGGCAAGCAGTGTGTAGAGTTTATACTAGCTACAGATAAGATACAGTCTTTAAAGCAAGGGGAAGAAGGTATAGCATGACTGTCTGCGCGTGTTATAGCTGAGATGCATCATTGAGCTGAAAGTGTCATTGGGTTTTATATACATCTCATGGGTCTCATCTTCTCCCTCATCCCTGATCTGTCTCATCTCTTTATAAGTGTCAGATTCTAGTGAATGTTCAGAAGCTAAATGGAAGTGTAGATAAACCTGTACCGTGATAATCTAAGTACACTGTAAGCACAAAGCATCTCACACCACTAGCGGAATCTGCTTAGAAAGTCCCCGTCTACAAACTGTAAGGGGTTAAAAATTATCTTTATTGTGTAAATATCACTAGGGGATTACAATTTGAGAACTGTCTTTCATGGGCAAACTCTTTTAAGGCCAATGAAGGCCACATTGCTGCTGCTAGCAGAGATAACAGAATCCAGGAAGCATAACAATATTAGGATTCTGGTTACAAGGGAACAACATTATAATTTGAACATAAAGGTTGAGTTAAATAATTATGAATATTATTATTGCTATTTACTATAAAGATGATAGTAAATTATACATCTTTAGTTATATTGCGCCATTTTATTCTTCAGTGTTTTACAGATCACGAGGTATATACACAAAGAAAATGAGACATTTCAGAGCAATAACATTGTCATATAAAACAATAAGAGTATTGTTTACTTGAGTATTCCAGTATTCTCATGTGGATGAGAATATTCAGTTTTAGCACGTAAACTGAATCTCTTTAGTCTTCATTGCTCTTTGACTGAAAATAATTTTGTTTCCTTTTTAAAACGTGCCCCAGGTGTAAAAGTATTTTACAGAGTTGCAATGGTTATTTTAAGATTACGTTTAGAAAAAAAGATATAATTTACTGTTGAAAATGCAATAATTAAGCCATACAGTCAATACTATGCCTTCTTTTTCGCACTGTCTGCCTTGTAGCTGCTCAATGCAGATAACTGCTGCTGAAAATAACTTGCTGTCAGACAAATTGTTGACCTCTAGTGCCCCTAGAGGTTGTCTTAGGGAAATGTAATTGGGACCACAATGAATTTTAACATCAGCATTTCCTGCAGCATAGCTTCATGTTTCAGACACCAGACCACATGTTGAAGGTCAAGCAATGTCTGAGCGCAGAGTTCACTGTAGGGAGAATGATTCGGGGGAGTATAGGAAACACAGTTAAAATTGTTGTGGCTTTTACATCTGCGCTCAGTGGGAGATCTTGATTTTATGAACGCAGGAAGGATGCTGCGATAAGCAATGCAGACTGAATGCATCAGAGGAAATAAAAAGGATGCTATTTTTATGCATAAATAAGACACAGAAAGCAGTTGCCCCAAACCATGTGGTGGGTCATATGTCGATAGAATTGTTTGTATAACCCTGTATGTTTATCATATAGGTAAAGTGGAATTTCGCCCTAATGCTATGGCTTTACTTCTTTTATGTGTATTCAAATTTCTTTCATCCACAAGCTCACTACTCTTCACCCACTTTGTATTGACATTATGCTATAACTTTTCCGAGGGTATTCTAATTCATCTGGCCATTGTGTTCACACACCCAGGGGTGGATTTGGTAATTAAATCACCCCTGAAATATTAGTAAGATGTATAAAGTCAGGGAGGCAGAGAGTTTAACACTGAAGTCAAGCTCTCCCTGCCTCTGAACAAGAGACAGGTTAATTAGCAGTAATAACAATGTATCATTATTGAACCTCCTATATCAGGGCTAGCAGATCATATGATCCTTGTTTTATTTGTAGCAGCGAAAATGATCATGCAGGTGAGAAGTTGTGCTGCCTGAGGACTCCAGGTATTGAAAATTTCAGTATACAAATTTCAGTTTTTTCTGTTTGTCATCAGGCAGGAAACACAAATCGGATCTGTACAGCAGTTTACATTTGGGGGGACAGGATATCAATTATTCCATTATATACTGTACCACCTTTAGATGTGACTATGACCCCGGATATGACTCTGCACTTCTATGTTGCTCATGGCTGTAAGAGTGATAGTCTTAAAGGGGTTTTCCCACAAAACAAGTTAGGCCCTATCCCGGAGGTACCACCGTCCGACCACTGGTGGTTCCCTAAGATGAGCGTAGCAGCCAATGGTGAAACTACTGGTATCCTGAGGTAAATATTAGTGAGACATATACGAACACTCTACAACCACATCTTCTGATATTTGTGCCATTTTGGGACAAACAGATCCATAAACATGTGATGTCATTCAAAGCAGTGTTGTTCATGAGTTATTACACATTAAAACAAGGGTAGCCATCTTTTATCTTATATTTGTCACATTTTTACATTACAACCTATTAAGCTTTGGCTATGTGATGTGATTTATGTTTGATGTACCCTCTGCTTATCTGTTTTCTGTATCTAGAAGACAGTGTTGATATATAAGCGTATGAGAAATGCTTGTGATGGCTTTCACATAGCTTTCTTTACATAGGTAACATGACCTATTCACATAATATTATCAGTCTTTAGCGATAGTCATTTATGTTAATCATTTTAAAAAGTTTCACAGGATTGTTTAGAGCAAACATCTGAGTGCATGTGGTTATCACTAGAATTTAAGAGCGGTCAGAGGTCAGAGGTCTACTGGACAAATGTAGGTCTACTGTATGGCTGGCCACCTTAAAGATTAGATTAAAACTTTCTCTTTTAAGAAGGTTACATTTACAAAAACATGGCAATAAAATGTTAATGCTTTGCTACTCATGCCTAATGGTTAGTGACCGTATTAAGTGCACAGTTTGCATTGGCATTGTGGGGGTCTACATGTGGCGGATTAAGTTTCTACTTTTCTACAATAAGAAATGAATAACATGATACTGCCACAGTGGCGGCAGACCTATGGCACAGAGTTCACCAGACAGGACCCAAGGCCTCCTCCTGCTGCCAGGAACTCCAGGAAGAATGCCCTGGAGGAAAAACTACAAAGATATTCCAGATTTCTGCTTCTTCTTTCAGCATCATCTGTGTCCTCATGATGCTGATACCATTGAAAGCTATGGCAATGCAGGGAGTAAGTGGGTTTTGGTTTGCTGTTTGGGCACGTGGTACTAAGGCTATCACCAGAAAATCCCAGAACTAGAAAATAAGCTGGTCTACATTCCTTCTGTATAAGAAACTAAAGGTTTCAGTATATAAACTCATCTTTACTATTCTTTTAGGGCTCATGGACCAGATGCTGTTCTTATGGCAGAAGGAAACCGTCCAGCAGAGCTCACTCAATCCCAGATGCTCCACATAGCTCAGCAGATTGCAGCAGGTATGGTGTACCTGGCCTCTCAGCACTTTGTCCACCGAGATCTGGCCACAAGGAACTGTCTGGTGGGAGAAAACCTCTTAGTGAAGATTGGAGACTTTGGAATGTCTAGAGATGTCTATAGCACTGATTACTACAGGGTAAGATGATTGTCGCAGTCATTTCAATAATAATGGGATTAAGCAACATCTTTCATGTCCACATTAATTACTTCATGGGGATGATTGTAATGAGATACATGCAGGAAAAAGGAATCTCGGATGAGATCATGACATAGTTAGTTGGAGAACTGGCAGCATTTGAAAAACAGTATTGCGTCATTCCTAATGGTCTCCCAAAACATTTACATAACAATAAGATAAAAATAAAGAATATATCACAAAAACGTGATTTCCAGATACTATGTTACCACAAAGTTACCCAATATGTTATTATACTACAAACACAAAGGGCACATGTAGAGAACTACAGTTGACAGTTGTTGTTACATCCCTATGACAATTTACTCTTATGCACATAATCACATAATGGATCCATGGTCTTCTGAATCTCAAGGGGCACCTTTCAGTTGTCCTCTGGTGTGGTGCAGAAAATCTTTTAATACTGGATCTAACTTTAAGATAGAAATATAAATTTGGTGAGTCCTGATTTACTTTCCACATATATGCTCTCTAGGGAAGCTGGATAGGTATAACTGGTCCACCAAAATGTTATCAGTTGTGCCCAGCCCCAGCATAATTGATTTATGAGTATATTTCAGATTTTATATACATATTGAATAAGCATTATTGTAGAGTTTCACTCTGCGTGAGCTATTGTGAGCTATTTCCCTTTGTGTACCGTTTTAGTAGCAGCAGGACTGTGATGGATTTATATTCAAGGATTGTAGTTTTTCCACGTGCACTGAAGTGTGTTCTCCAACCGTTCTCCACACTTCCTTACAACCTCTCCTCTCTGCTCTGAGTGGAAGCTGCAGCAGGATTCTAGTTGAATATTACATAATTCCCTCAGTAAAGAGATGAGGAGCTGTGGGGCAGTTCAATCAGAGAGCTAAGAGCAAAGCAGTGTGAGGAGAAGCAAGCAAGCACTAGAATAGAAATCTATTTTTCACAGTACTGATGCTGCTCAGGACTACTACAATTCCTGTAATCCATAGTTTTAAAGGAAAAGGCATGGACAAAACATAATGATATACAGATGCATGTGTATTATTAAGATAATGATTTCTACTTATAGGTAAGAATTATGTAAAATTCTATCAATATGTATATTGCATGTAAGGATTCATCACTTCTAAGCAATTCTTCTCAGAATACACTTTCAGGTTTCCCAGGTTACAAATCCATAGAAAAAATAAGCAAGAGACACACAGGCGACAGTTATTGGAGGATGATACCAGAACTTTCAGTTTCCCATCTGTTCTAGAGATCTTAAAGTAATACATATGATATTCTAAACTAGTCCTTTCCCACCACGTCACCATGTCACCCTCAACACCTTCTGAATTTCGGCTTCATTTTTTTTTTTTACCAAATTTACAAGGTATCCAGGCAACAATAATAGACCAGCATTACTGGACAGGTATGCACATGGTGTGGCGTTAATATTTATTTCTTACCGCTATTTAATTCTGGGCAACAAAAAAGAATTTACATCATCAGAATTTCAGGCACGATCAGCCCATTATGTTCCATCCAGAGAATTTACAGATCAAGAAATACTGCTGAATTCCTTGCCTTGTGCGCATTAACCCATGAATCGTGCACATATTTCAGGATCATGTCTGTTGTACTCCCGAACTGTTGCCTAGTAGCCAATTAATTCAGATCTCAAGCACTTCATCTGCGAACAACACAAGAGATACTATTCAGAGGTTGCTAGGAAACCTTCCTCTGCAGTATAAGTGTAACGTGGTTTCTAAAGGGTTAATGCAAGCAAGCTCACAACGAAGCATATGAATACATTGATTTTATGTGAGTTTACAGATATTTCACTGGCTATATACAAAATTTCAGGTAACTTATCATGTAGTAGAGAGGCCATAGTTACACTCCTATGTCTACTGGTTATTATAGGCAGATACATAACATAAATAATATGGAAAGATCGAGAGACTAAACCATAAGGTCATTGTCTAACCGTAGCTACTTCTGCATAAGGTGACCTAGGTGAGCGCACCCATATCTTAGTCATGCTCAGTGACCTGATACTTGCAGTGATAATATATACAATAGAATCTACACAGTCCACTTTATTCATACCTTTCATATAATATTCATTCTGCATAGCATAGCTGTAACATACATATGTTGGGTCCTTTTCCTGCAATATATTCACTTACAATTACTTTCTTTGCTTTTTTCAATGTTTTTACCTAATTCCAGAC
Source organism: Engystomops pustulosus (assembly GCF_040894005.1). Taxonomy (NCBI): domain Eukaryota; kingdom Metazoa; phylum Chordata; class Amphibia; order Anura; family Leptodactylidae; genus Engystomops; species Engystomops pustulosus. Next base: position 110,783,611 of record NC_092411.1, on the reverse strand, counting down.
ACTAATATTACCATGTAGGAGCTGCAGCAACATACCCCTCCTCCTCACCTATCAACTATTTGATTTAGCTAAAAGCATTAGGGGGCACAGGAAATTTCGTAATTGGGCTTCCTTATAACTATATTACGGCTACTGATTAAGAGGAATTTTCAAACTTTCTTTTCAATAATCTAAAAAGAATAGCTCTGATTGGTGAAACATTTATTACCTCTTGCCTGTATCCATCCTCAATTTCTTTTGCTGAATCTTGTATCCACAATCACTCAATAAAATCTCCTTCACCGCTTGGTCTAACAGGAAGGCATTTTGTCTGCAAGCGGACTAGAACTTCAGGGTGATCTCTTATCCTGTTTGTTTAGTCTCCCAGACTATATCTAAAGATCAGAAACCACACCTCCAATACAGTGGGGCACATTTACTTACCCGGCTGACGGAGTTCAACAGAAGTGCATTGTCCAACGACAATGCACTGTGCCGCGATTCATTAAGATCGGCGCCTGATTACCTGCATCTGTCGCTTCCCCGCTCAGGTCCGCCGGAGTTCACCTTCTTCTTCTCGGTGTATGCAAGTGCATTGGTTATGACAATTTGAATGTTAAATCCCGCGCTCAGTCCAAATCAGTAAGCCCCCCCCCCCTCCCCGCGATTTCTGTTGCATGAAAGCCGGCGCCGCTGCCCCAAAATCCAATCGCGTGCAACACAATCTCCTTCTAAATACCTGTCATAGTAGCACAAATCCCAAAAATTTCAAAAATCTGACGAAAGTGCGTTCAGCGGACCCTTAGTAAATAAGCCCCAGTGTCTTGAATGCAGGGAATTCTGGCATTTGCAGTTAAACAGGGTTTCCAAATGCTTCTTCAATAATAAATAACACACTGATTTGTCGGATGGGTGTATATGCAAAAATCTTAATCCAAAACGAAAGTTGAGCATGGACAGATACGTATAGCTCCAGATTTCTTATGAGGAGAGGTATTCCAGTTTTTTTGAGTTATCTCTGATTAATCGCCACAGTGATCACAAGTCCTAGGCGCCCTTGTACCATCAGTTGATGAAAGTGTCAGGTTGCACAGATTGTCAAAATGGTCAATTATCTTTGTTAGTGCCGTGAAGAATTAATGGTGCAACCACCAACTAATTTGGCGGTATAAGGGTCTCCTGTTCCTATGATTGGTGGGGGTCCAAGCAATTCAGCCTCCACTGATCAGCAAGTTGTCTCCTATCCTTATGTGAAGGAATAACTTGATTTAATTGGAATATAGTCTTCCAAATAATCCTAAGGCAAACATAATGGGAGGAATGTATGTGTGTCTAGACCAGATTTCTGTAGTAATTTGCACCTAAAAATACCTCAGCTACAGTTATTAAGGGTTTTAGACCATTTTCAGGCAGTTTTCAAACTTGTCTGAAGGCCCTCATGAAAAGGGACATGGGCGTCCTCATGAAAAGGGACTTGGCTTAGTCAGTGCTCCAGTGCACAAGAAAATTCATTTGTAAACAGTACCAACTAAAAGCTGGTCTAATGTAGACTCCACAATGGTGAAGTACTCCAAATAACTCACCCAGCATGATATATCTAGCACAGAATACGACAATATTCGCAAACAATGAAGGGGATCAGATGAGGAGGACACAGCACAAAGTCTCACAGCTTCCAGTTTTTCACCTGCTGCCCCATCTAGTACAGTGCCCCCTGCACCACCTCTTCTGCAACAGCTGAAAGACAGGGGCTAGGCTTCCCTAGAAGAAAACTATAGACACTGCCCATCCTCGTCTCACTTCTTACTGCTTTGTCACACACCCAGTACAACTATGGATCAGTACCAGGTGCAGAGAGGAGCTTGTTTCATAGGAGCAGAGAAAAGCTTTCATGTTCTGTGCATCTCTTTAGCCTGCTGCAGCTAAACTGTGGCTACCAAAGGCTGCTCCTGACCTGTGCCCCTCTAACAGGGGCGCAACTTGAGGGGGTGCAGAGGTTGCGGTCGCACCCGGGCCCAAGAGGTTTAGGGGGCCCTTATGGTGTCACTTTCCCATATAGACACTGCCCATCCTCGTCTCACTTCTTACTGCTTTGTCACACACCCAGTACAACTATGGATCAGTACCAGGTGCAGAGAGGAGCTTGTTTCATAGTAGCAGAGAAAATCTTTCATGTTCTGTGCATCTCTTTAGCCTGCTGCAGCTAAACTGTGGCTACCAAAGGCTGCTCCTGACCTGTGCCCCTCTAACAGGGGCGCAACTTGAGGGGGTGCAGAGGTTGCGATCGCACCAGGGCCTAAGAGGTTTAGGGGGCCCTTATGGTGTCACTTTCCCATATGAGAAGACTATTATTATAAACCCTACATTGTAGTCAGGGGCCTGGCATAGACTTTGCACTTTGGCCCATCAGCTCCTAGTTATGCCACTGCCCTCTGACATAGCCCCTCTGCTACCCTTGGCAATTGTCCATACTATAATCCGCCATTGGCTCCAGCGCCTTTGAGGCATACTATTCTTAAGGAGTGAAATGTTTATACTGCCATGAGGACTAGCATTTTACATGCAAGGATAACCTTTGCCAAGAAAAATAGATCTGGCACCCAACTGTAACGAACATTAAATTGCTCATTTAATAATTGAAAAGGTGGAGCGGTGCTTAAGTTGCAGAAGTTACCTTAGTGATGGTTACTTCCCATTAATACTAATGCATTATTAAGGCAGTAATTTAATCTGTGGTTGGCAAAGTCACCTGATTGTAGCATTAACTGCAATATCCTCCGCCTGTTAATAAACATAATCATATTAAGATAATGCTTCCTGCTTCCTTGTTGCATT